>NW_004797313.1:614159-618943 GCF_000002075.1 Aplysia californica | reverse complement strand
AGCGGGACGATAAAATCGCTCCAAGAGAAATATCAATGTCTGAATCCACAAGTGCGGGACAGCAGCGGTACGACAGCGGTACGGCAGTGGGACGATAAAAAGCGCACCCAAGAGCGATTCTGCGCTGCGCAGCTCTGCCGCAGATAAAAATATGAATGTGGCGGAATAGGGTTGACTCATGACTGTGAAGAATCTCTGTGTGATGCAGTCATTTCATTTGACACGGAAAACTTGCTGAAACCATTGCACCCCTATGTCGTCGTTTATCCACCCATTTTCTTGATATGCCCAAATGGTGCCTTCTGGGCTGTCCTGAATGGCAAAGGAATGGATGGACCTGTTCGTTTTGCTAGTGACAAAAGATCAAGATAATTGCAACTTTACAATACTGGCAAAGTTATGCCTTCCCCTATTGAATTAGCCACTTGCGATATCGCACATTTCGTCCCGCTGCCGTTCCGCTGCCGCACATATGGATTTAATGTGACTTGCGGTACCCGCACATATCGTCCCGCTGCTGTGCCGCTGCCGCTGCCGTCCCACACATATGGATTGCTTCCTTTAGGCAGGTCATGTTGTGATTCCATGACCACGAAAAGCTAGCCTTGACAAATACAGCCAAATTTGAAACCAAACTGATAATACATAAATTGTATTGCTGTCATCTCTGTTTCTTTGCATTCTGTTGATATATTCACCTCTTTAGTTAACTTACTGTTGACAAATCTTGAGATCATTATTCCCACCCTGCATTTAAAAGTTTTATTACGCTTTGCCCAAAGTGAGAATAAAATGATTTAATGCAATTTTTTAATTTTTTTTCGACGGGTGAACATACAATAATGTGAATTCAGGATTTGTTTTCATTCACAACTCAGTAATGCTGCCTCGAATAAGAAGTTTTTAAAATCATATTCCTGTTGTGGGAAAGTTTTTCGTGTGTGGCTTCACTTCGACCTGATTCTTCCTCGTACTTTAATTATACTTTCAAACAAATCAGACTTCGCCCCTGATCCCATTCTAATCACAGACCGTGGTATTTGGATGGAAAGCAAAACATTTCTAGTGTGGTGTTCCCCTAATGTCAACAATGAACACAAAGCCAGTATCGTGTCTCCTTCTTTTCCGACAGACCATATACTTTTTGTTTATTCTGATTCTTATTTTGTTTTGTTTTGTTAGGGGCGTTTTGTTAGGGGCAGGGGGGGGGGTGGCAGTACTTGTTTGTTTGTCTGCTTTTGTTGGATTGTTGTTTTCACGAGTCTTCATTTTCAGGTCTAAACTAAACAAAGCACCACCTGCTGTAACAGGAAAAAATAGGCCTACCACCTGTGAAAACAGCCCTAGACCCTGTCTTGTTTGTGAACAGGAAATTAACAAGGCATTCGAATGTTCTGAGGCTGGCTTGTTACTAAATCACACGTCAGGGTTCGCGTGCAGTGGCAAGTGGGAATAATTCTTACTTAGAGAAATTACCCAACATACGCCTTGTCCCAAACATCATCATCATATTTGCCTTTCTTACACTGGATCAGGATATAGGCCACGAATAAACACTTTCCACTTTTCACTATTCTAGGCTAGTCGCTTGATGTCACTCCATGTCTTCCCATTTTTCTGTACATCCATTTCCGCGACTCTTCTCCAGGTTCCACGTGGTCTTCCTCTTGATCTTTTACCTCGTGGGTTCCAATCTAGCACTTTCCTTGTTATGCAGCTGCTTCACTTCCTGAAAGTGTATCCAATCCATTGCCAACGCCTTCTTCCCACCTTATCTCTAACAGGGCTCTTCTTAATACTTCCTCGTTGGTGATCCTGTCTGTCCATCTGATCCTCAGTAGCTTCCTCAGACACTTGTTCAAGAAAACCTGGATCCTCTTTATGCACATCTGAGAAGCGTTCCACGTCTCACATCCACACAACAAGACTGACTTCACATTTGAGTTGAACTTTCTCTGCTCTGTCCGTTGTGAGATATCCTTGGTCCTCCAAATCCTGTTCAAAGAAATAAATGCAGTCTGTGCCTTTCCAATATGGGACTTTATTTCAGCGCTTGTTCCTTCCTCTCTGTCAATCATACTCCCTAGACAGCAGAAGGATTCGACGTCTTCAAGTGCATTTCCCTCTACTGGGACCTGCTCCTTTTGTAGTGCATCTATCCTAAGGACTTTTGACTTTCTGGGGTGGATCCTCAATCCAACAGACCCTGATAGGCTGTTTAAAATTGTTGGCTTTGCTTGCATCTGTTCCTGAGTGTGTGACAGAAGCGCCAAGTCATCTGCAAAGTCTAGGTCGTCCAACTGTGTCTATAAGGTCCATTGTATGCCGTCCGTTTCTGTGTCCTCTGGTGGTTTTCTTCATCAGCCAGTCGATTGTTAAGATAAAAAGGAAATGTGTTAGTAAACATCCCTGTCTCACAAAGGTCTTGATGTCAAAGCTGTCAGTGAGCTGGCCATCATATATAACCCTGCAACTTGTCCCTTCATACACGCTCCCTATGAGGTTATCCAATTTCTGTGGGATTCCGTGATGTCTCAGTATCTTCCACAGTGTTACTGCTGTCAAAAGCCTTCTCATAGTCAAGAAAGTTGACGATCAACTGGGAGTTCCACTCCAAGGACTGTTCTACTACGATCCTCCGCGTAGCAATCTGGTCCGTGGTTGACCAGGTTTTTTTCCGAAAACCAGCCCGTTCATCCCGAAGTCTCGGATCCGTTGCAGACTTGATTCTCTCCAGAATGATTCTGTTGAAGTCCTTGCCTAGTATTGAGAGAAGGGTGATTCCTCGGTAGTTGCTGCAGTTGCTGAGATCCCTTTTTTAGGAAGTTTCACAAGGTGCCCTTCTTTCCAATCCTTTGGGAACTTGCTCTCATTCCAGATCCTGGTAAACAATGGGAGAAGGAGGTCTGCCGTCACATTGGCCTCTGTTTTCAGGGCCTCAGGTGGAATCTGATCAGGACCGGCCGATTTTCGTTGTTCAGCTTCTTAAGGGGGGGGGGCTACACCCCCAAAGTCAAAATTCGGCTCAAAATTATGGAATTTGAGTTGTAGACATTTTTAGCTTCCTCAGCCTCTCCTACCACTATTTCATCACATAAGATTGAGAATACAGAAGCAATGACACATCATCTAACTCTTAGTATACTGCACGCCATATCTGCTAGCTGTTCACAGCATCACTAGGCTCTTAACAGTGATAACAAAAGTCTACCAAAGTTCATTTTCCGTATCATTCTCAACTTTCCACAAAATGTTAGCATTTAAAAAATTCAGTATTCTCACGTTGGAAAAGGGGAAATGTTGACTGTAACTGTAACTTCCGATATGGGTTTTCGTATATGTTACTGTTAAAGTCTCAAAGTTTCTTTTGGGGGTTTATAGGTCTACTCTCCTTTTACTGGTCGTCTTTGAGCCCTATGAATCTATCATGACCGCACATCGAGTATATAGATGTACATTATACACTTCTATAGGATCTTTTATGTGTTTGCGCTTTGATCACCTTCTATTAACAATTAAAGAAGAGTAGGTTGACATTGTGCGGACGAATAAGAATGTCGTATTCATCACAGAAGATATATTAAATGGTCATATGCATGTGCAGAACCTTTGTTTTAAAAATGTAAGCTTACATGTGTGTATTTCAACTAATACTTTAATCATTTGAAGATATCGTTCTCACAATATCGTTTTAAAAAGATTCTACACCTCCACTTTAGAAAGTGCAGGCCTAATTTCTATTGGCATCGATTGTCTTGGTGCTGCAGTTACAAAAGGGGACAAAGAGAATAGAACTTGTTTCATTAAGAAAGAAAAAAAGAAAGAAAGAAAGAAAGAAAGAAAAAAAGAAAGAAAGAAAGAAAGAAAGAAAGAAAGAAAGGAAAAAAGAAAGAAAGAAAAAAAGAAAGGAAGGAAGAAAGAAAGAAAGAAGAAAGGAAATTGTAAACTTCAGTGTGTTGACATAATCTGTTCCAATGTTCGTCTTTGTAAATATGAATAAATAATAACTGATAATGAATACCCTCCCCATAAAGCAAAATGTTATACAAGATCTGCTAGAGGCAAGAAAACCCTTTAGCCTGCTTTAAAAAAAACAAAAACACAGATATTAAATCACCTTTGTCCCTTCTTCCGTCAGATTACGGAGAGCAATATCTAACTTCTAAGACCATAATATCCAATGTCAAGCCTGTGCTCCTATTCGGCTGCGAAACTTGGAAGACAACAAAGATAGTGCTGAATAAAGTCCAGCCATTCATCAACGGATGTATGAGGAGTATCCTAAGAGTTAAGTGACAGGATAGAATAAGAAATGAAGAGCTGTGGGAAAGGACAGGACAAAAGGATATAGAAGTAGTAATAGGACTAAGAAAGTGGCGTTGGATTGGACACACCCTCAGAAAGCCCAGCGGAAACATCACAAGACAGTCACTGTAATGGAACCAACAGGGAGTACGAGGCGCCACGGGAAACATGAAGGAGATGTGTGGAAAAGGACATGAGAGAGATGAAACTCACTTGGAACGAGCTGGGAAGGATGGCCCAGGACAGAGATAAATGGAAGGAGCTTGTATGTGGCCTATACTCTGCCAGGGGTGAAAGGCACTGATGATGAAGACCATAAAACGATACATGACGTATCGATTGGCTTTTTGCGTGCATTTGTTCTCTATGTATGTCTAATGTGTATAGAAGAAAAAGAGAGAAGACTGTAACTGTTTGTATGTATGTATGTATGTATGTATGTATGTATGTATGTGTGTATGTATGTATGTATGTATGTA
>NW_004797313.1:597565-613589 GCF_000002075.1 Aplysia californica | reverse complement strand
GAGAGAGAGGAAAGGAGAGAGAGAGAGAGAGGGAAGGGAAGAGTTCATGCCCATGGACAATCTGGGGTTTTTTTGTACGCTTGTAGTGAGTTGTGGATAGCGTATGTGTACCACTGAGCCTGTAGATCTATGTAATTAGTTTTGTGTGTTGATGCTGTGCTGGTTTGTGTTGGTTTATATTGATGTTTAATTTGTGTATGTTGATGTTCTGGCATATACACCCGAAATTTCCCTTGTGGATCAATAAAGTTTATCTTATCTTATATTTCCTTATTTTACGGGTTTTCATCCTATTACAGTTAGCGTTAACTGCTCTGTGTGTATATTATAGGTTGTTCATATTAAAAATGTTGTGATGATTTCCCTTTTTACGCCTCAAGTTGCTGTGGGGGGGACGTTCATGTGGGGGTTTTTTTAACATCCCATTGACACAATTTAGATCATAGGAGGCGGGTTTCTACCCTGCCTGTCAGGGCCAACCCGAGCTGAGAGGGTTACAACATCCTAGCAGAATGACCGAGATATTAGATAAAGATTTGCCCCACTTGGTAATCGAACTTGGGTCTCCTGCGTGCCACGGCGAAACATCTAACCGCTATACCACAGACATCCTTGACCCGATGGAGGGTGAACTTAGTTGTTGTATGTATTCTTGTTGTCTTCCACTAGTTTGAACAAAGTCTGTGCGAAAAGTGAAATAACGATATTTATGTACATATACTTGTATATTGTGCATTCAAATGCAAAGAATCCAGTTGAAATTTTCGACAGCTTCGAAGGCGAATATAGTGTAATGAGTAAAAACCAAGTTTTAGATTGGTGTTGGGTGTTAAAAGTGCAGAGCAGACGAATCTAGATCAAGGGCGCCTTTAGGAGCATTCATTATGCGAAGAAACACGGTGTTGGTATAAAGGTGTTCTGAATTTTGATAGTCTGCCGATGTCAGTGAAATTAGGTATTGTGAAAAACTTGACAAGCTGTGAGCAGTTGTGTACCGAAGTAAGCTTGGACGTCTGAGCAACGTGTCCCCTCACACGGCGAAACCTGTAACTGTTTAAATAAAAACAAGACCCAACGGCACGACAGAGAAGTTTATTATAATAGTAGCATCTGCCAGTGATAATTATTTTCAGACGGCTCGACGGTTAACATTGATAAGTACAGAATGAACGTCTGTTCAGTTAGTGTATAGATCTACATGTAGAGCTACTCTTCTTCTTATGAAGACAATTTTGCAAATTGATGTGGGTGTCCGGAAAATTGTTGTTGTATCTGCTTGGTTAAGGCTGGTACTGTGCTCTAAATACTAAGGGTGCTCGCGAATACAGGGAGATGCTCGAAAGCTCTTTAATGCTCGAACGAGACAGGGGATTTGTCTGAGTGATGTGGAGGCGCTTTCAGATACCGGTAATTCCATCGTATCTGCAGATCAAGGACAAATACATGCTTAATGGTACCCGTATCGCAACACAAACAAGAATAGTCTCCGAGTAATGACAAAGTCAAAGTTTGGGACGAGGAGAATCGTTAGAGATGTCTCATTAACGGTCACTCGCAAAGACGCCCCCTCCCCCCCCTCTCTCTCTCTCTCTTTCTCTCTCTCTCTCTCTCTCTCTCTCTCTCTCTCACACACACACACACACACACACACACACACACAAACAAACACACACACACACAATATACTCGCACACACACTATCTATCTATCTATATTAACATATAATCATACACACACACACACACACACACACACACACACACACACACACACACACACACACACACACGCACACACACACGTACACACAATGCTGGAGATTAGAGGTGTCACTAGAGGGCAAGATACCTGTATTGGTATCACTTTGCTTTTGAAATCAAAGCACCAAGTCTTGTAGGAATCCAGGCTAACCACGAAGGTGGCAAAGATTCAGTATCGGAGCCAGGGTCATAGTTCTAAAGAGATTACCTTTCCTATGTTCGCTTTGACCCATGCTATAGTCTCACACTTCACATTTTTACTAGAGGTTTTACGGCGCTCGCAGCTACATAAGGTCATATTATAGGAGCGCCAGAAGATTAGAGGTGTTACAAAAGAGTAACAAACATAAAAGAAGAAGAAGTGGAGATAAGGACGATAGATGTTTCATAGAAAAGAAGAAGCAAACCACATCAGAGCACCCGCCAACCACCCACACACTTCACAAATGAAGGTATTCTTTTTCGTCCCGTCAATGTCTTCTCTAAAATTTTCTCCTTTCACATTGTCATACTTTCCTGCTCTTTAATAATGTTGTGTCGTCTGCTTTCGTCTCCACTTTCTCCCCCCCCCCCCCTTCTTTGTCCCCTACTCTGGGCTCCTGGCTCTTTCTGCAGCATTCCTACTGCTACTTCTTGACTCCTTCTTACTGCTGTCTTTCAGCCACGTCCCTGATCTTCTGGTAGGAAAGACCTACACCTAGCCTTCTCTGACAAGGGCGAAAAATCTCGAAGGTTCTGTGTGCAAGTTGCGCACGTTTAAAGGTCCCTTGGTGGTCCAAAGCCGATAACGGTAGGCTTCGGCCGCCACCCTAGCAAAATTCAAAATGTTCTACTAACTGAAAATGTTAAGTGTGTCCCGCGCGCTCATATGACCTTTTGCAGTTGCTAGCGTTGTAAAACACTTATCTCCCCCCCCCCCCCTCTCAAAAAAGTACCAACCAGAGGGATAGCCTACAAGACCTAGAAAAAAGACCGAGGTACTGCTTGATAAAAATCCTCCTCACGCGGGAATCGGACTCGGGCTTGATCGGGTCTCCTGCAGGCGACAGCGAAGTGCCTAACAGCTGCACTATATAGCCACCTGTATCCATCACCTCAATGCCCTTTTCCCCCCAAGTTCCCGCAAATGAACCAATAGCTTGGAACAGTACTCGACGTAAAGGTGCCTAACTCTCTTCTATGTCGATTCATTTGTTAAGCCTTTATTTTTTTCCTCATACAACATTTCACCAAGCCAGCTTGCTAGGGACTAAAAGTCTTTCTCCCCTTGACGCCCTAGAGGTATAAGAGGACGGACAGAGTAAAGTAAGTTTATTTTTTTTCCTAGGCTAGGGAGTTACCTCATATTTTTTTTTCGAAGTGGGCCGGAAAACTTGGACAATGTCGAGAGCGCAAGTCGGATACTAGTTTGTTCAATACCACCAAAGATAGTACATAACAAGATGGGCCACTTCTCTCTTTGAGCCAATTAAAAAAGTGTCCTCAAAATTTGGTGGCGCCCTCTTCACAAAAGCGCACTCTTTGCGAACAGAGTTACCCTACTTGAGTTTTTAAAAATCAAAGTGAAACTAGCAAGTTTTGGGATAAATTTCGGAAGAACGCTATTTTAAAATGGTTACCCTGACAAAAAACCTGTTCCGGAGGAAAGGGTGATGGGTTTTTTCGTTTAATTTGACTTTAGAATGAAAGGCGAGAGGTCATTAAAATTTAAAAAACCTAAAACTCCGCACTGAACTTACCCGAACTGCTGGTGAACAGCAGTCGATCTGCGCACGCAAGGAGGTGCTATTCCTATTCTTCTTCTGGAAAAACGAAAGAGAGCTTCAAAACAGACTGCAGCGCCATCTGAAGCAAAGAGCGTACTTCCTGCGGACACTTTTTTGGCTGAGTGGCCCATCTTGTTATTTACTATCATTGATACCACATAAATCTGTGTCCACTGGTGGTGGGCGGGTCTCGATTATTGCAAACTAGGAATCGTAGGAATCGAGTCCGAGACCAATTTCTTTCCACTGTAGTGAATTCTTCCCGTGGTTCTGACCCTTAGACAATTACATGATTTCTTCCGGCGAGTAGCAATTACTTCCGATGAATCCAGCACCTAGCCAATTCCGAGCGAGGCACCAACATTTGTTTTCGAAAATACGTTTTAATTTAAAAAATAAGACCATTTTGATAAGTAAAGTAATTGATAACCGTTGGTTCACGTAAAAGGGAATCGGAACTTTTCATCTGTAGCACTAACACCGGGAATCGGTTCCAGAATTGATTTTTCGCCCAGCTCTAATGTCCACTGATTCTCCCCCACAAGATTAACCATGACTGACCAAATGAAAAGTAGAAAAATACAATACTTTAGTTGTAATTATAAAGCGCCACCAGACCAGTAGGAAACAGGTGCTTGAAGGAAGGATGTGGGGCAGATTGGCCAGGGGTGGACAAAGAACAACATAGACGGACAAGACATGGGCTGGTCAGAGTATGGCAAAATGTAATACGGCAGGAGGCGACAGTGAGCACTGGAGGGTCATTACACGATAACCCCTGAGCCAGAGATTACTCCTCCAAGTATCCAGGCATTATGTCTGTAGACTGTCTCTTTGATTCCATCGAACCATCTCTTCCTTTCACTCAATATTCTTCCAAAGTCAGCCATAGCCTGCTCCTACCGACTCAGTCAAATGATTTCTTCTGATCCTTGAATACTATGTCTCTGCTACATTCTATAGCTCTTCCACTTCCATATATATTTGTCTCAGTGCGAAGATGGCGTTTATCCTACTTTTCCTTTTGTGAATCCAAACTGCATGATGCCCATGTTTCTTTCTACACTATGTGTCTTATTCTAAGTTCAAGGACATTAGCAAACATTTTTCCAACATAGCTAAGTAGTAATATACTCTATAAGTGCCACACACTCTTTTGTTGCCTTTTCCCCACACGGGTACCACGACATTGTGTTGCCAGTCCTATCAGTATCAGGGCATCGTGTTTAATGTTCCCACACTGCGCTGAAGACTCGTTTGAGCCACAGTGTGCTGATATCTCCGCAAGCCGCAATTGTTTCAATAGCGATGTCATCAATACACGAAATAGAAGGTACACCCAATAAATAAATACAACAAAACATCTGGTATCCTCGTATGTGGACAACCAAGGACTGTTATAATAAAAGACTGGTGACGTTAAAGCCCAGCGAGAGCGTGGTACGTTAATTAGAAGTTATTATTATTAAGTCTACAAACGCATGTTTACTTCGTTCTGTGGGATTCAGTGAAATGTTTGGTGGCTAAGCCCTGAGCTCGCTACAAACACATTTTTAAGTTTGCTTTACTGCCGGACATGGTTGCATGGCAGCGATCCAGACAAACTAACCTCGCGGGCCAGATCTGGTTCGTGGGCCATAGTTTGGTGACCCCCGACCTAACAATCTGATCAATTGAGAGTGTATGTACATGTACATACCGATAAAGAAAAAGATATAACTTTGTAAATATTTTCCTCCATAATAATGTTTTGCGCTTCAAATTTTAATCAGAGTGATAAAAAAAACTGTACAACTTTTTTTTCTAAATATCTCGCCAAAAAAAAATTGTACTTAAATGTTGTAAATTGGAACATGTATAATTCATTCGAAAGGAATTTGTTTGACAAAAAATTCACGAAGATAAAACGTATTTTCGAAAACGAAAATGGGTTCATAAAAACCACCAATAAATGCAAAATGCACCAATTTAAAAGATCTTGTAAGGAAGCTCATGAAATGATTGGTTCGTTTTATTCTTTTTCTTTCTTTTTTTCAAATCTAATCTTTCCATCCCTGTGACCTTTAAACAATATTTTTTTCTCCTACAGAATTTATAATTTTTTAAAATAAATTCTGGAATTCCGAGAACCAATGAATATATTATGTCCTCCTTTGGATTCGACAAATTTTAAGGCGTCGTTCGTAATGTCCAATGGGGGCCAAAAACATGGATCCACTCAAGCACGTGTACTCCTAGCCTCACACACTGTACACCTTACAGTATGGAGCTGTTTTTAGAGATAATAGGAGGGGGTGAGGTTGCCCCCCAAAAAACAGCATTTGTGGAGTTGATATAGCCTGTAAGGTGAACATAGGCTTTCCCAATGAACCAGGTCGTTTTGTCTGGGAATTTTTAGTTCAGATTCTCTACAGGTCCTAACTGGTGGACCTAATCCACCCTTGACATCAAAGAAGGCCTTTAGGGCACTTTAACATTATTTCCGTACCTTGTGCGAAACTTACGAAATGAGTTGGTGGAGAGGAAATGTTCAATCCAAAAACTCTCTGCTCTTTACAAATCGTAACCATGATCTCAGCAGGCAAAGGAAGCTTGAGAAAAACTATCTGCAAACTTCTGTTGGCCTGTTAGAGTACTGTATTTTGCAATAGTGCGCAGTCGTTGGAATTTTTAGTGGTATGTCTGATGCCAACTATATCTAGTGCGTCATGCTACAAAAATGGGGACAAAGTTGAAAATGGGTTGTTTTGTTTTTTTACGCGCTAAGTAGAGCAAAACTATTCTGTGGGTTTATCTAAAATGAATATCAGACAAATTCCTTTTGACTTCCAAATGCTGTGTACACATTTAAAACGTAAAACTTCAGTGTATAGAAAAATATTAAGAAAAAAAGCTGCACAGGTTGTTGTTTTTTAATCACCCTGTATTTTGAATTCAAAAGGAAAATGGCTGATATTTTGTTTGTTTGTTTGTTTGAGTAAAGAGAAGCACATCGACACAATATTGGTCAATTAACGGAAACAACAGATAGGAAAATAAAGAAGTAGGACCTACCAGTGGTGCCCTCCAAAAACCCACAGACTGATATTCATTTTTGATCATTTTATGATGCTTGAAAAAAAACCCAGTACATTTTCAATCTTGTCCACATTTTTTACATGACGCTTCAGTTTGCATTCGTTCTACATTAAAAGTCGAAAACGATCAATCCATTATATCACTAGTCCGCCAGGCCAACAGAAGTTTTACAGATATCGCTTTTCTCAAGCTTCCCTTTGCCTGCTGAGATCATGGTTTAGTTTAATAAAGAGCAGAGAGCGGGGTTTTTTTTAACATTACCTCTCCACCATCTCATCATCCTTGACATTTCGTCGGTCCCTCACAAGTTACGGGAAGAGTGCTTAAGTGCCCTCAAGACTCAAGGCCCTCTTTGACGTCATGGGTAGAGAAGTTCCGTCAGTTTGGATCTCTAGAGGTTTAAGACTAAAAACTCCTAGACAACATGATCACTTGAGGTCGCACAGGCATCATTCGAACCCCTACATCCCCAGGGGCTGCAAAATTCAGTAAACGAGTCCCAAGAGACTTCTTGTCCGCAGACGGTGCTCATCTTACAGCTAGGACTTTCCTACACCGCAACGGTCCGCGTTCTCAATTAAGATTTTAACCTACAACTGGCTAAAATAGCACCCAGACTTGGATAGCTGGTGCCTCTACAAATGCAAATAAATTATTGATGATGTACCATATTCTTCATGGTAAGCAAATGTTTAGTGGGACTGACAGGGGTAAGAGAATGGCAATGTGTCAGTGGTTCCGCCATCTGCTTGAAGAACGTGAAAAATTTCCTCCATGACACTTCGCCGTCGCACACAAGAATCCTAAGCTCGATTCCCGAGTAGGGAGAATTTTCATCGACTACCTCAGTCTGTCTACTGGGATGCTGTATCCCTCTCAGCCCGAGTTGGCCCTAACAGGCAGGGTCAAACCTGCCTCCTAAACAATCTCAATTGTGTTCATGGGGGTGTAAAAACAAATACATTAAATAAAAAGAAAAGCTCATCATTAATGTAAATTATTTTTCCATATAAGTAAGAGAGCAATTTTCACGGTAAGAACCTGACCTAGCTTCAGAGTCTTTATTGATAATCCATTCTGCTTGTTAAAATTTTCAGATCACTTTTTCAGCTCAAACAGCTGGCCACACAAACATATTCAGGAGATTTGGCAAAGTTGATGCCTGGCCATTCCTAGTGTAAACAGAGCAAACCTCACTACAATACCACCAGCCACCTTCTCAATTAAAGCGTAAAGCTGCAGAAACAATGCCCAAGTGTGTGTGTGTCTGTGGGTGTGTATGTTTGCGTGTGCGTGCGTACGTGCATGTGTATGAGAGTGTGTTTCTTTCTTTTTATTTTATAGTAGAGGTTTTACGGCGCACGCAACTGTGAGTGTGTGTGTGTGTGTGTGTGTGTGTGTGTATGTGTGTGTGTGTGTGTGTGTGTGTGTGTGTGTGTGTGTGTGTGTGTGTGTGTGTGTGTGCGCGCGCGCGTGGGTAAATACGTGGTGAAACACCAAACCAATGAGCCAGGATCTGGACAAAGATTTATCTTATTGTATACACAAAAATTGTGAAGCCCCCGAATGTTATCCCCAGATCATCAATGAACCGAAACATAACACATGTATTGTCATAAATGTTACCTTTTTTATTTCATGCATAATATTCAATTTATTCATACGGTAGAAAGATGAATGGGGGGATATGTGATCTAGGCAAGTATAAAATTCATATTGTTGGCGGTAAACTAAAACTTAAGCAAACGTTTGTCCGAGCTTGAAAAAAAAATTCAGTTTCTTTAATTTTTACCAAACAATAAACATTCTAGAGGTCTCGCGTAAATTCCTTTACTGATTTTTGCACAGATATTACCTTTTAGTATAAAAAAAATAAACATTCTTGTTTCTGCCAAAAATCACAAGATATTTTCAAGGAAAACAATATTAAATATAAATTTACCACAAAAAAAAACGAATCTATATTTGAAGTGTATTTTCAAGGATCTAAAATTTACTAATGTTGATTGAGAACCGAAGATTTTAGAAAGATCACCAATCACTAAAATTCTGTTAGCTTCTCAGCTCAGGCTATTTCATCTTTCACTAAAGAGGTACGTGTAGTTGCCCTCTGCCTGTACCAAGAAATCCACGCTCTTCACAGGGTCACAGCAATTTGACAAACAAAGGGGAAAAAACAGAGAAAAACAGCCAGTGACAAGCAGCATGAGTTGAGTGGAGCTGTAGGATTTATAGGAACAAACAAGTTGACAGGTGAGTCTAATGAAAATTTGTTTGAAAAAAACACAAAAAAACCACCCCACACCCGAGTACAGAGTGTGCAACAGCATGCATGTCGAGAAGAGAACATAGGTGAGTGCAGTTGCTCAGGACAGCCAGCTTTGACTACAACAGGTCTCGCACAAGAGAGAGACTAAGACTAGAAGGAGAGAGAGAGGGAAGCCAAAATGGTAACTAAAACTAGCCTGCTGAAACCTCTATGAATATAAAGCATTTTCTCTTCACAGTGATGCTGTTCTACTATACATAATACAAATTTTAAAAAATTAAAAAGCCACTTTAAATAATCAGTTCTGTGGAACCTAGTTTGCCTTGGGAACAAAGCACAGTGCATATAATATGAATATTAAAACTAACATATTCTTTATTTTTAAAAAAAAAGTTTAAAATGTTCATATGTGTTGTTGAGAAAAGCAAAAAAAAAGGACACATCTTTTCGATTACTTCAATCAGCTGATAGATGATATGATTCCATTTAAAAATACCTACCAAACACAAGAACAACATAAAAAACTTAATGACAATACAAAACGCATACTAAAAAAAAATTATCATTAAGGCAAAATGCATGTACTTGGGAGACCGAGGGAATCTTCCACCTAACAACACGCATCATGTAAGTAATGGCAGGAAGGTGGAGCAACGAAATTTGAAACAATGGCATAGGCTTTACAAGATTTGCTTTTCATCTGTAAGGATCACAACAAAATAGCCCTTAAAAAACAATCAGATTAACATACAGGTTGTGGGCAACACGACAACACGCTAAGCTAAAGCGTGTAGAACATCTGCCGCCCGACACACACGTGGGAAGTACACAAGGCAAGACAGTTGTATGACCTATTTCATAGCCTATTCTATAGCACAAAATACATGCACAAGATTCCCTCCCTACAAACAAACTGATCATTTAAAAGATATAAAACATGTAAGAACACTACTTGGCTCAAGATAAAAGCAAAACCAAAGTATTACACTATTTGGTTTCAAACAAAGGGAATGGTAAAACAAAGACTAAAAAACAAGTCTCAGAAATTGGCCGAGGAGGAAACAAAACGGATTGAAGGAAAGAAAGTAAAAATGAAAGAGAAATTGATTTTCACTTTCAAGTAGGGAATGCAGAAAAGGGAAACATACAGCTGCACAAGACGCACCAATTTTTCTGAGAAATGAGAATGTTCACAATCTATTTTTTCACAACTTTCCACAACCTCTATTTCCCACACACAAGATAAGAAATTGGGACTTCAAGACGGCAAGCCTGCATTACTACTTTTATTGCATGACTATGGTAGAGATTCGTACTATAAAAATTGATGTAGCGGTATCTTTTCTTCATTGTCAACTTTTGAAGAAAATCATGTGGCTACAGGCAAGGTTACTCTTATCTCACAAGGCATGACTATGAAGACAGGAACATAAACCACCAGGCCATGACCTGCTGTTCTACAGGCACTGCTTTCCTACTGGTGGCTTAATTCAAGTAATCCATGAATTGAAGTTCAACATGCTAAAGTATCTCTGTATGTAATGCGGATTATTAAAACCATACTGTTGGAGTTTTTTCTTCATTTCATAGTGCTCAGTCTAACTGGGGAAAGTTTGAAAAAACAAATAATCCCAAACGCTCAGTATATTCTGTCTGGGACAAATGAATAGAATCCAAGATAAGAAGTCTGCATACCTATACTTTATCGAAAAAAACAGGATGTGTAGGTAAATTTCCAGAGTGTAAAGTCGGAAACGGTGGAAAAAAAAAAAAGGGGGCAGGGGGGGGGGAGTAACAAAAACAAAAACTCAAGATCAAGCACTTACAAATACTAAACATATAATTTCACTTTGTCTCCAAAGTGTTTCCTTGTCACTCTCAATAATATCAGCACTGACAAGGAAGCATAAAGCTAAGAATGATTTTTTAAAAACCCAAACTGAAAAGGAGGAAGCTGGAGTATCTAGAAGCATTCTGGAGCCATGTACCCACACCCAAATCCAAGCAAACAATGTACATACTACAATGGAAAAGTAATACAATACCATGAAGGATTTTCATACTTCCATAACTGATCATAAATTTTCAAGCAAGGTAAGGCAAGCTATTATTAGTAATATGACTACGTCAAAACAGAAGATCTGTATATTTCATGTTACCAAAACTTTCAAAAAAGCGTGGATATAATCGTAACTATTAATACAATATATCTTGAAAGACAAAGAATTTAGAAAGCACAACACTGCCAGTTGCCATTACCAAAATGAAAGCAGGGTCTAGCGTATGGAGCTGTACAAAATGCAATTCCTAATATCCATGTATTCATGAAAAATAAATACTAAATTAATAACAGAAACTTCATGACATTAGCCATCCATGAGATACCTTAATAGCATAATGGATGTACATAATTGAACCAGTCATATGAAAAAGGGCTGTATTTTATAGATCAGGAAGAATTGAAAAAAAAACAACAAATGTTGAAGACTTGTTTGAGCCAGACAGGCCTCGAATGATTTATGCTTTAAAAAAAGAAGCAAAACTAGCCTCTCAATAATCTCCAAACAGCTTGCTGAGTTGAGAATGTAGCAGAAAGAAGTTTTTCTCTAATAAACTTTTTTAAAAACAAAACCCAGCGACTACACTGCAAATGACCTCATGCGAGATCTGATACAGGTTGGGACAAATCTTTCAATTTAAGTTCATTAAAGTCGTTACACATTATTTTTAAAAAAGTACAATTAAGTCTTACATATTTCCATCCATTGAGTACATGGCCAATTTTGTCAGTTGATAAAACATCAGATTTACAACTGTCTCCATTTTCATAGCAGCCATTTCATTTAACAGAGGTTAACACTGAAAGTACGATCATGCCATGTAGAAACTGATAGTGCCACTCTCCATTATCAATGAAGCATTTTGTAAAGAAGTCAACAACAGCAGATGATGTGGTATCTTACAAAAGCTGTATTTGCATATATAAAATTGATATTTTTGTTATCTATTTAACAAAACAAGCGTTTTTTCCCTTGGACAAATTGCCATGAGGTGATATGTGCAGGTTTTTTTGTGACTGCTACATTAGAGTGTGTGTGGACACAAACTCTCTTCGCATATATTTACAAATCATAATTTCATCAGGCCTTAGAGAATGTTTCTTCCTTTTCCTTCTAACCTTGGGAGTGATTTCTGTTCAACAAACACCAGAATCAGAACAACGTCAAGAGAAATGATAGCAATGTCACCAAGCACTGCTTTTCTCACAGTAGCTGCATTAGATTAGACTCTGAACAAGAAAGAGACTTCAGAAAACAGTCTGAGAAAGATTACAAAGACCTTGATACTATGCTGTGTGATTATAAAATTAGACCTGAGAGGAGGTGACCTGCAGTGACATAAAGAACTCACAGACTAGACGGATAGTTCTCTTTAAGGCCTCATATCAGGAGTAAAATGTAAAGACTGGAATGTTGACGTGTGCAAAATTGTACTGGACAGGATGACAGGGGCAGTATGAATTCATGCACTAACAGAACAGCTCCAAAATCAAAAAGCCATCATACTTCATGATGAACAACTTGCATACCAAAAATATAAGCAAAGAAACATATGTATGTATATATGTATATATTTATGTATATGATAAATGTTTATGTACATTAACGACCAGTAACAAACTAATTGTCAAAAACATTCACAAATAATTGCACTTTCCACACCACAACCACCGAAAGGAATGTCTTCCATATGGCCAATCTAAAAGAGTGATTGCAGCAATTTTCCTTATCATTTGAAGATACTCGGGGTGCTTGAACTTGAACAGACAGAGGACCAATACTCGATGGGTGAGAAACATTTGATAATAAAACAAAAGCTAAACCTATGACCAATCACAACCAGTGTAAAATCAAAATCTAAAATGAACGACAGAAGAAGTAAATGTAATATGTGAGGAAACATGTTGAGAGAAACCTTGCTGCACATATGTTGTGTGCAAACTTACTTTTCACAACACATATCAAACTTCTACACTAAAAAAAGCAGTGCCTGTGTAATGTCTTCCAACTACAAATCAGACTCACGCATAAGCAAAAGCATGTTATCACTCAAACCAAAAAAATAAGAGGGGACTTGATCAGATCAACAGTAACAGCAGAACCCATGTCGCGTTTTCAGCCTCTGATTCTACACACCCACACACATATATGCATATGTAGACAAAAAGACTTCTTGGTAGAAATCAGAAAAGTAGAACAAAATTTGTTTTCAAGACTCTCATCTCGATAGGACCGACTAAATTTTGCTATTCTTTCAAATTACTAAAACTGTGACACATACAGTTGGAAAATATGATCACAACCATGTTACCAGTTCAAATGCAGTGTACTACATTTTTAATAGAGACTTGGAAAAAAGTGCTTGCATTTCTTTCATGTGTCTCTACTCAGTCCTATTTCTTTCCAAGTTAAAAGGATGTTTACAAGATAAAAGGTACTTAAGGCAAACCATGACAAAAGAAAAGTTAGCTTTCTTACTTGACAATAAAACAATGTTTTTTCACTATGCATTTGTCACCCTTACTTGATTCTATTTCAAAACTGAAAATGGTATTTCTATAGACAAAGAGCTTTATATCATCTATAACCTCTATAAGTGGCATCGCTGAAGCACTACAAAAAATATGAAATTAAAAACGAAGAATCCAAAACAAAATGTTACCAAAAAAAAACCTCAGCCTAAACAGGATTGAAGCAAACGGAATGAACACAAAGAGGATCTTAGCATAGTCTGCCTTTAGAAATGGGACCTAGAAGGAAGACAGCACTGTCTCTAAACTAAAAGGGCAGTAGAAAACCATATAAAACGCACATAACTTTTTTAAATAAATGCTCAAGTAAAAAAAGAATCTCTACACTTAAGCTAAGATCTTTGGTGATCCTAATACGAAGCAATGAAGCATGTAAAAGCAAAACAATAAAATTCCAATGTTTCATCGCCCGAAAGGTACATTCAGAACTCATTCTCAAGGGACCGATGACGATAAGCAAACGCAAAAGACAATCTGAGTACACTTTCAAACCAAAAATAATTCTCTCAGTACACAGGTGTTTCAAGACCGCCTTTCCTAACATTTGATCAGACACCAACTCCTCCCATAGAATCATTTTTCTTGTGCTTTAAAAACTAAAGGATAACTGGCTGTTGATTTTACAGAACAAATTGGACATCTGCATGCTGCATGTAAAGGTTTGAGAATAAAAACCTACTAGCTGCTCAACACTCGAGCACTCTTGAGACTGAGACTACTCGTACACAACACTTTACCATTAGGTCTGTTGCAATTATTCATAAATTCTGAGACCACTGGAAATACAATAAAATGACACATCTCAAGGAGTCTATGGATGAGAATGGAAAATTGTCATTGTACATCCTTTCTCTCTATAGAACAAAGCAACATCAAAATGAGCTAAACTCTTACATCCTGATACTATTTTGATATATTTTAAAAAGCTGTTCACGTAAGGTGGGTGGATTACGTCAAATTTTTTTGAGCGACCTCATGAGTTAATATTATGATAATACAACAATTTCAAAGACAAGATTGGAAAAGACTTGGGTACGGTACACACCATTCGAGAATAGCTAAATAAGAAGACGTAAATAATCTCTATATCATTACCCTTTTCAGGAGGAAAAGCAACATAATTGTGCTAATCATCAAAAGTAGTAAGTCAATCAAAATCAAAAGCACAAAAACAAATTGATATGGGATGAATTTGAAGGTCCAAAAAATGTCAGAAATATCTGGAAATTCAAATTACAAGCAGGAAATACATTCATATTGCCTTTGAAAAAGCTGTTAAGGTTCAGGGACAACTGTACAGATTACAATGCGGGTATAGTCATCAAGTCTGTTCTGTGTACATCCGCTCTTAGCAATAAATATCAATGATAAACATGTCCACATCTTGAATTTGTACTACTGTTTATATGAAAAGCGTTAGAACTTACTTCCCACAGAGCTCTTCCAAACTCCTGTATTACAGCCACTAGTACTGGCACAACAGCAAGACTTGGGTGTTTAGTAGCGTTATCACCATGTAACATTTGTCAGTGTCTAGACCAGGGGGAGAGCAAACTGCAAACCACACAACAAATTTATGCAGTTGCTTCACGAAAAATGCCCTTACTGCTTTGAACCTGTAAATACATACAAACCATTAAAAAGTGCAGCGAGCACCTGTGATTACGTCATTGCCTTTTTAAAAAGAATGTATGAATTTTTAGGCAAACACATATTGGTTAAAAATTACATACACAAACAGCAGTCTCTGCCTCAGAATTTCATCTGCGACCTTCCGTTTTCTCCACCATATAGTGACTAATTCATACAGAACTATAAGTCCTATTCTGACAATAGTCTTATTTGTTCGTCTTACATTCAACATTTATACAGACTCCTGAAAACAGGGTTTTTTTGTGGATGCTACTGCATTAATATGAGCGAGTGCGAGTGTGCATGCATACATGTATGTGTGCGTGTGTGTGTCTATGTGCATGTGTATGTGCTTGTGTGTATGTGCCCACATGTCTGTATGCCTGTGTAAGAATGTGTATACACATATTCTCTCAGCACATCACGGACTCTGATGAGGCTTGTGTCGGTTAAAGTTTGGCCACCCCAGGTCCAGACAGAAATTCACACACCAGTTCAGCAGATCTCATCACCACAACCACAACCTGGACCAATCACCCATTACAATAAAACAGCCAGCAATAACTATTATTTATAACAATTGGCTTCACAATTCTGTCATGAGAGTCACTTTACGTTCCACCTTCTTGTCGGAGACCATCCAGGGAGAAATCTGTGAGTTGCTCGAGTTATGGCGAGAAGTAGCGCTCTCTGGCCGTGACCTGTCGATGGTGATCACCTGGCTCACAGCTGTTGTCTTGGCCGAGGCGGCCGCCGATGTCTTGCGGGTGACTGGCTCTGTGCGAGTGAAAGACGTTTCCTGCAGAGAGAAAAAAAAAGGGGATAAGGTAAGAGGCGAATGAGAATACAAGAATGTAGGTATATGAGAATAAATGTGTGCTTGAGTTTGTGTGTGAGTGTGTGTGTGTGTGTGTGTGTGTGTGTGTGT
>NW_004797313.1:588597-595874 GCF_000002075.1 Aplysia californica | reverse complement strand
GGGGGGTGTTGTCAAAAATTTGAAATTACCTCCCCCATCTTCAACAGTGCTCCATTACATATTACTAGTAACACATTATATTTTATTTTTTAACAATGTTGCTGAATTGATGCTACCAAAACTAGGGAATTTCATGCTATTCGGATAATCAATTTTCTTTCAATACACATGGTGATATCTTTTTTAAGCTTTATTTTTCCCATTTGCTTCCTTATTCTACGTATGATGGCAAAATATCCCTCTCTCCTGTGATATACTGTGCTCATCTTCACTTAAAAAAATTTTTTAAGAAGAAGATTTGCACCAAATGTTTTTCATACAATGTTTTTGACACCATAATCATCTTGTATTTGTATCAACTGGAAAGTATGGAAACTTCTAAAGACGCTCTCATACACTAGCATAATGCTTTTAGTAACTTAGTAAGCAGCAATTTGGGGGGGAGGGAGGGAGGGTCTAAAGACGCTCTCATACACTAGCATAATGCTTTTAGTAACTTAGTAAGCAGCAATTTGGGGGGGGGGGGGTTATTTAATTGCCAATAAGCAAACCAAACGATATAAGAGTTTAGTACATAATTTTTCTTACTGGATAAGCCCCTGTTCCTCAAAAGCTATCAAAATGTCAAGTCTGCAAAAAAAATTAAACAAAAAATACCCTTCATGTTCTTTCTTTCTATTGTGAACCTAGTCCTTGTGAGAATGAAACAATAAAAATGTTACTACAATATATATAAACATCATGATATTTTTGTCAGTCAAAAGTAAACTTGTGTGATCAAGATTATGTTAGTATTCAATGCAGATGAAAACAAGTTAAAACAGCAACAAATTCAGCAAAAGAACTGAAAAACGTTGAGGAAACCATGCATGGATATTGCACACCACTACAACAGATTCACACTGACATGCAGAGGAGTTCATTTGTTAAAAAAGGAGGACAGAAACACAAGCGAAGTGCATGCAAAAGTAAGAAGAAGATTCACTGGCAAACCTAGGCATTGTGGGAAATTCTTGAAAACAGAATACACTTGTTGCTAACTACAATGCAGAAGTGAGAAGGAAAGGGGAGTAAATCTCCGTGAAAAGTGTAGGGAAAATAAAATCTCACATTTTCCTTATTTTTTAGAATCCTGTTCACAGAAAAGGAAGTTAGCTTGAGTCATATAATCACCCATTGCTTAAACGTACTTCTTCAAGAAATTCACACAGACCAAAGTTTTTAAAATGTTATCCAAAGCTATATATGAAGCATGAAGGACATAATTAGAAAATCTTCAATTAAGAAATAATGTAAATATCACGCCACGATTCCCACTGTTACATCAATTTTGTTATTTGTCACAGGCGTTGGGTTAATGATCGACACATCCTGGCCAGCTATGGAGATGCATGACCTAAGTAATTGGGTCAAAGGTTGACACTTACGACGACGGTAACACTGGCCTTGTTACCAGGGCTAGTCTTGACCTCTTCACTGCCACTGGCATCTTTAGAGCTTTCTGCACGCGGCAACGGGGATGGCGGGAGGGGAGCCGGTCGAGCTTTCTTAGAACTGGGTGAGCGTCTTCCAGAGGGTTCAGCAGGCGGCAAAAGTCCCCCAGAGGCGTAAAACCGAGGGGCAGGAGCTGGAGGCTTTGAAGGCTTGTCTGTGTCATGGGTATTGCTCTTCTCCTCAGATTCAACATCCTCCTCCTCCTCATCATCCTCATCTCCGGCAAACGGGTTTGTGCTGTCAAGATCAGCATCACCCTCTTCCTCATCTTCTGAGCCCGAGAGAAAAGGGTTCAAAGACCTTGGAGGTTTGGGAGGTGGCTCTTCAATATTCTCATTAACTTCAGCATTGACAATTTTCGCTATTTCAGTCGCTTTCGCTCCTTTAAGCCTAAGTGAACTGGTCTTAGCAGCACTTAAAGGGGGAGGGTTGGCCGGGCGCTCGGGTAAGAATGGATTAAGAAGTTTTGAGTCTGGGACTTTGGGGCCGCTGTCTATCATAATCTCCTGGTCCCCACTGCTGATCACAGAGCTAGGCTTGGGAGGGACAGCCGGAGACTCCGGGCGCCGGGGAGGCAGCTCAGGTCTCTTCCCACGACTCGGAAAAGTCAGTGAGGTACTGTCGGGCCTAGCACCTCTGGGGGGTGATGTGTTAGGGGAGTTGGGGGCATCCGGGGAAGTCGGTGACCGTGGTGCTCTCTCCTGTTCGAAAAGAAAAGTGTGTGTGTGGGTGGGTTGGGGAGGAAAACCCAAAGAGAAAACAAAACTGGAGAAATGGAAAGCTTGATGTAATTCTTTTTAAAATAGTGAAAACGTCAAGATAATAAAAACAGTTCAGTGATGTGAGGTAGCACATGGGATTCACGGGGTGAGAGAGTGAGACGATCATACAAACAGGAGCAGTAGCAGAAGCTCACCCGTCCACTCTAACAAGGCAGCCAGAAATGTGAGCAGATGTTTTTTTAGACAGAGGCAAAAAGTCCACAACCTTTTCTATTTCGCATCTATTCTATTTTCATTACTGTTATTAGATGTACTTAAGAATTTACTTCAGCATCATTCCAAAGCTCAAAATACACCTACCACTATAAAAACTGAATACGACAAAGAATTTTTACACTTAAAAGATTTCTACCCCTTTCTGTCAGCAAAACATGGCTCTATGCTACACTTGTCTTTACAAAATCATTTTCTTTTCCATAACATGTGATCGCAGAAAGGCAAATGATGCTACAAGTATAGTAAGCAGGGATATGCAAAAGGTTGATTCAGCTGTATTTTGTAGAAGCAAATGGTTCACACTGGATCAAAAGGGATTGGTTGGTTCTTATCAGTGGAGCATTGTAGACATACAAGAGTCATTGTGTACACCTACACAGATTAAGTATCTATTTTTCATGATAAGGATTTTAAAAATTAAGCATATAACTACAAGAATAAGTGGGACTTTTAAAACTTTAGCAGAGAGGATTCCTTCGAAATAAAAAAAAATAAATCGGGAGGCGGGAAAAGGGAAAGAGTGCACCTGTGGTAAAACCCAAGAAAAGAGCAGCAGGAAATATTTTGAGCAGACCTTCAAAGCTGGAAAGCTTCAGTTTCAATACACTTACTTCAATACTGAAATACATTTAGTAAATTTTACAAATTTGCATTAAAAAATTGAGTGACTTTACATGACCTGCAATGAAATTAATGTACAGCAACACTGACTGTTCACAAAATTTTCAGTAATTGTCTATCTATGTGTGTCAAGATTTCTTGAAACAGATGATAGCATCATATGATACTATGAAATCATGTAACCTCTCAACGGTAGGAGATACTGGACTCTAAAAATATCATTTTTAAAATCATTTGTTAAACTTGGTAATTATTACTTTTTTTCACTCGTGTGATAGTTGTCTTAAGTCTACAACATACCGAACTGTTTCAAGAGCAATATGCTTCTTTAGAATATATCTATCCATTTAAAAGATAATGTCACAATCAATTCTTACTTTTACATGTAGAAGATGATATCAAATGTTTCAAAGAAAGGCAGAAATTAGAGGCAAGCTGCTATCAGCATTACTAGTGAAAGGAAAAGAGGAAGAGGGGGCGGGGAGGTCTAAAGCTAAGCAGCTTGAGCGAAGACATCACACAGCAAGATGGGCACCCCACATGGCAGTGTGCCGATCCAGCGACATCATTGCACAAATCTAAGGACAGATTCCCTCAAAACAACCAACATAGAGAACAAAACATTCAACAGATGACTCAAAGTATGACGTCCGTCTCACCCCCTTTTAAATAATCCAAATTATCATGATCAAAAAGAAAAACAGTAGCAAGTATTTTCCGAAAATGAATTCATTTACTCTTCTCCTTGCCATGCAAGTTTTCCAGCAAAGAAAACATGTCTCATGAATCATCTATTTAGCAAACATACAGGTACAGACACACATCGGTACAGATACTCAACAACCATTCGAAAATGGGAATAAATACATTGGAAGCATTACAACACATACAAACATCAACCACAGATTTCACAAGTACGGGCATATTCACAATCAAAACACAGACGTCTCAGGGTGACCAATATCTGTCAACTTTATCAGCTCGGTGAGCACTGTGGACTTTATAACTGGTCTCAAAACTGTAACCTTTTCTCTTTGAACTGGGGTCTTTTTTGTTTGCATAAAGAAAAGCACATCAGCACAATAATGGTCATTTACTGCTGGGAAAAAGACAGACAGACAGACAGACAGACAGACAGACAGACAGACAGACAGACAGACAGACAGACAGACAGACAGACAGACAAACAAAGAGACATAATAATAGTGGAAAATCCAAGTATTTTTTCCGCATAGCGATATGGTGGAGGGGTCAGACGAACTGGCTTTATGTGTTCTGGCCTGTGGGTCATGGTTTGTGACCCCACTCACAGCATACAAGATCTTATTTTTACACCATACACAAAAACACACTCCACGTAGAACCTCCAAAAAGATGGAAACTGAGCATGATCCCTCCTCAACAATCTTTCATTCAGGGAACACAAAACAAACTACATGCACATGTCTTGGTAAGAATTCTATGGTTTACTTGACTAATGTCTTGAGGTCTCAAAATTTTAGAACCTCCAGGGTCCGGCTGGTTGTGAGCAGATATCTACTCCATAAGAAATGGAAGCTGATTTTTATGGCACTTGCAACACAATTAGGTCATTTACGTGTCAAAGATAAAGAGAAGTGACAAGGAAGTAACAAACACAAAAAAGAAGGATGAGAGATAAGGACGACAAATGTTTGATAGGAAAGAAGAAGCAAACCGCACCAGAGCATCCACCGCCAACCTATTCGATCCCTCTTCAACAGTCTGCATGTACACGTTCATGTAAGAAGGTGAAATTCTCTGTAGCTTAAATTGTCTAATATCTTGAGGTCTTAAAATTTAACGACTTCCAGGGCTGGGCTGGTTGTGAGCAGATATCTACTCTTTACAAATATCATAAGGTATACAGGCAACCCTGCTATTATATAATCTCCAGGTTAAATATACAACTCAGAAATACTGTTATGTCAAAAACAAGTCATCATTTGTTGGATACATTAATCGTCTATGTGATGTCAAAGGTGAAGAATTCACACAAAGACCAAACAATTTTAGGGGGTACATTATTGCGTAGACTTATTTGCACAAATTCTGTTAATATGCTTTTTGCCCATTACGATTTTGCAACTCGCTTTTAAGATCCGAAAGGACATTTAGAGCTTTGGAGGAAATTGTTAAATGATTTGCTGAAACTACCATCATACTCTTTGTTTTTGTTGTAATTACATGTCCTACTAGACACAACATAAGTAACTTTTGAAGATGCAGCATTTCCTCCTTAGTCAAGACACTGGGTGAAGAGCAACAGTATTCCCCCGCTCACGTATGAACTCTTCACCTTCCTAGTATAAGACAAATCATCATACAACTACCCGAATGGGTGACTGGCTCATAGCTTTCTTTGACTAAAACATATCTAAATTATCAAACTAAATTCTTTTACTTTGAAAGGTGAAAAAGCAGATAAAGGCAAAGAAATAAAAAAAAAAGGTCTGGGGAGGGTAGGTGGCGGGGTGAAATAAATTACTGGGATAAAAATTTGGACTGTTGAAAAAAATGGTGTGTTGGATAGATAAAATTTTAAAAAGAACGACATGGGAGAGGCAAAGTTGATACGTCAGAAACTTTTCTTTTCATACTTACAACGAACCAATAACTTCATATTCTCTTATTTACCCCCTGATGGATTCACAAAAAGGCTCAAATTGTACTAATAATATTATGCTTACATTTACATGATTAGTATGTTCTTATTGTGATGCGCATATCATTGATAGTATGATTATGCTGTGATAGCATGAATGTCTGCTTATGTTAGCATTAATCTATAGAACGCATGTATGTACATTCGTGCACATGTATTTTGTGTTAAGATGATGGTATTGTAAAAAGCTTACAGCTGTACTGTATGGCAGTGGGCATTACAGAAATTGTCCGTACTATTATTATTATTATCATTATATAATTGAATTAGCTTTTGTTAGTGTGTCAAAGCGTTTTTGCATCTCTTACATTTTTATGTTTAAAATTGTAGAACAGAAAATGTAGACTGAAGACCATTAAAGGTAGAACCAGCTAACGACCAGAATGGAACATCCACAGCTAAGAAGTAATTGGTTAAAATACAAGGAAAGCTTTTTTTTTTTTACAACTCAATTTAAAAGATAGTCGATAACAAAGTCACTGACATGGAGAGCCCAAAAAAGAAGCAAAACTGATGAAACAGGAACACAAGACTCGAATCTACCAAAGTACAGTAAGACATTTAAAAGTGGCAATGTTTGTATACAACCATGGCCTCTCTAAAGACTACTTAAGACATACACTGTTACCTTGTTTATATGAAGTGTGACTCTATCATACTTTCTCATATCTTATTGTGTGCAAATGATAATGATGCTGAAAGCAACACAAAATTCTTCACCTATCTCTACACAAGTACCATTCTGATGAGTTAAGATGTTGGTCACCCATGACAAAAATAAATATGAAACTGATTTATCAAAAATAAACGGATGTTCTGGATGAAGAGTAATTTGAGAAAAGTATTAAAAAAGCAAGCATGTGGTGTACTCCACATGTGTGCGACATCAAAACGAAGGGGTGCAGGCCAGCGTGAGCCAAAAGTTGGACTCTGGGACATGATGACAACACAGAGGACACCAACACAAACGCACACGGCTGGGCTGAGACTGGCAACAGAACTAACCTGTGGGATTCCAGACACTTTGTTAGGAACTGCAGGCAAGAACACATCGCTAGTCTGGCTGGAGATCCGATGCCTCAGTTCTGCTGCATCGAAACTTTGGTTATGCGAGGAAGAATGATGATGACGGGGGGCAGCTTTTCGATCGATGCTGCCCATATAGTTTTCAGAATGTGGCGGGGGTGGTGGTGCTTTGCGGGCCGGGAGTCTTCTCTCTCCACTGTAAGGTTCATCAATGCTGGTGACTCGACCCTTTCTGTCAATGCTTCCAACATTGTTGACGCCATAGCGAGTTTTTCTGTCGATACTGCCCGTCTCTGAAACCCCGCGACCAGACGAGTTTCTAGAGCTGATTTCAAAACTGGTGTCTGCCTGGCTGGATCCACTTGTTTTGCGGGGAAGACTGTCATGTCTGCAGAGGGTACATCAATACACAGACTAACATTGTGTGTATATGTGTGTGTGTGTGTGTGTGTGTG
>NW_004797313.1:570814-588465 GCF_000002075.1 Aplysia californica | reverse complement strand
TGTGTGTGTGTGTGTGTGTTTGCGTGGGTGAGTATGTGTGTGTGCACTGTTTGACAGGGGTCAGTTAGTTAGCTTGAAAGAGGAGCAAAGTGGACAAAGTGTTGAAAGTAAAAAATAAATAATAGGGACACAAAGAAAGCAGAGTAGATTTGTTCAAGTAAATACCACATGAGATTGTAGTTGTTCACCTATCACAACCTCCCACAACAATAAGAATACATGATTCTTTGCAATGATTAAACATTTTTAAAAACTGTAGGAAGATCTCAAATGCCATGCTACTCTTAACTGTCCTCCGAAAAAAAAAAAAGGATTAACAATTTTTTTACAGCAATTGTATAAGAAACATACATTTTGATAAAAAGAAACTCCAACAATTCAAACCAAACAAATATCTCATTACCCATTATTCGCAGAATGATTTGAGGTTCTTGATGACCCTCGTTCCTTTCTGGGCCGAGGTATGTTACTCCCATAACTGGAAAAAAAAAAGTCAGCAACAATTCATATGACTTAACTAATTCATGTGTTACGAGCTCGTCTAAATTGATCACAAAACATTTCACCATCCTGACCATTCATTAAGTCATGAGAGAAATCTGCTTGGTCAAAGTATCGAGACATTTTCAAAAAAGATAACTCTTTCCAAGTTAGAAAACAGTATCAGAGAGCATTCTAGTCCGCTGAATAGAACATCAAACTACTGACTGTAAGACTGCGAGTTCAATTCCCTGTTATGCGGGGTTGGAAAATGCATTTTTTAGGGGGATACTTTATCTTATTTCCTCAATTCACAAATCTGGAAATGTGTATTTGGGAATCTGAAGATCCTGAATATGTGAACAAAAACATTTGAGTCTTTGATTAACAGGCAGCCACACTGTATAGCTTTAAGAGCAATCCAAATTTTGTGATGCAGAAACTGGTCAAAGCATGCTGTGAGTTTCTTCCTAGGGAGGCTAAATAATGAATATCCTATCTCTTTTCTTGCAAAACTGGATAGAACAAGCTTGCCAGGAGGGATATTACAAAGCGGTACGAGCATTCGATCAGAAGTGAAGCAAGACAATAAACTGCAGCCTTATCTTTCTAACTTTTTCATAATTCTTGTGTGCAAAATCATAAAGAAAGTCAGTCAGAGCTGGATGAACGAGGGTGTGCTTCCTCACAGGTGAGTTGGGGGGGGGGGGGGGGGGGGGGGGGGCAGCAAAAAGACAATAGATGTAAAAGTTGTATAGAAAACCAAGACACTGATAATAAAAGAAATGGGAGAAAGCAGCAAGGAGGCAAGGTATTCAGCACAAAGATTTTTCAAAATGCTGCCAGAGTTACACCTTTCCAGACAAGCAGATTAAGAGAGTAAAGAATACACATGGAATGAAAAAGGAAGGCAGTTCGTTCAATGAAAATTTGATAGAATAATTAAGGTTTCCACAAAACCCAGCATTTCAATTCCACCATTCAAAGACTTTCACTGACGGAGGATTTATAAAGCCAAAGTCAAAGCTCCTGAGTTCAGGCTTTACACAATAGACTTGAGCATAAGACGAGTCTATAAAAGGAAAGGCAAATACTTGCATTCTTCTTTTCTTGTCCACTTTTCAGACTAGGGTGACAAGACAAACTTTAACAAAAGATAATAAATAGCATTGAGCCACAGGTCAAATACAAATAACCAGAAGTACTGAGGGGAACAGGCGACAAAATCAAAGTTTCTGCACTACAGAGAGACAAATTTAAGCTAGCAGTCAAGTTTAAAGCGACATAAGCTGAAGGCTACGCTGCTAGAGATTTGGGGCCACTTTCAAGGTCGACTTGTGTGTGGGGCTTACACCATCCAAAAGCTCATGATTTTAAATCCTTTAAGCAGGTTTAAGCTGGCTGGATTTGTGATAATTGGATATATGGACTTTTGATGACAACGTCCCTTCCCCCCTCCCTGTCTCTTTGAAAGAGACTACCCAACTCCTAAATTTCAGTTGTTTTCTTCTGCTTCATATTAAAAATCTGAGGCTACATTTGCAGCCCACAACAGGTTTGCAGTAGGTAAGAGTTATGGTGCCCGCTATGGCTCAAATAGGTAAAAAGAAATAAAGTAAAAACAAGTAGGCATGTGTGACATAAATTATCTCAAATGTTTGGGTATTTTATAACTTAAATTTTTTTTTATAACAACAACAAAAAACCAGAAACATATGAGCAAGGCATAGTTGTTACCAAATCAGAGTTGGCGAATATGAGAAAAACAAGAAAATTCTAGTACAGACATGGTTCAATATGAAGGACGTTATGATGAGAATAAAGTGATTATGTGGTGAAACAACATATATCTTGGAAGACAGCATCAAAAGAGTAGCTATAGATATAGTAGAGATCCTAAAATGGATTTTATTTGATGATTTTTACTTTTGTAAATGAAACAAAAGAATACCAAAAGACAGGAACATTTTAATGGAAAATTGAAAAAAGTCATTCTATGAGTCCTATAAAAAAATAAATAAAAGGTTGGCAGAGTGAATACAAGAAGTATGTTCCTACAGCCGTCTTCAAATTATAAACTTACTGGTCATCCTGAATAGAAATTTTAGGACAGAGTTTTGGGATTTAAGACAATCAAATTCAGAATGACAGCAAATAAAGTTGTAATCAGATACCAGTAAGTAAATATACAACAAAAAGATAAAGAAAACAAACAACTGGAGAACAAAAGAAAACTAAAGTAGATCTAATGACTTCATGAAAAGTCCACTGCACTGTGTTAATAAACAAATTTTTTTTTACGAACAGAATCTCTGTGGAACAAACTCATTCATTCTCCTTCTAATTCATCTCGAGGAACATGTTAACAAATAGAAAATTACATTTAATTTATTTAAACAATAAGAAATCTTGATTTGGCGGACAACATTCAAAAGGTTGGGGGGGTTTTAGGTCCAAATACTTTACTTTACTTTTCCGATCCAGTGGCCATTTGAGTTCTAGCCCTTCGGCCTGAGTTATTGATCCCCATAAAATCTTCTATTCTGTTATCTAACCTGTTCACACATAAATACCAATGACTTTTTGCAACAATTAGGTTAATTTTTTTTACAATATTAGGGTAACTTTGAGATGTTTTTCAACCATTCACAGGCCTCTTACAGACCCAACACAATGTGGCGGTGTTCAACTTAAAGCTATGCTGTCTTCTGAGAAGAGTTCCTTGGTTTTGCCACTTGACATTTTATACTGCCTTAAAACAAGTAAATCATTTTAGAAGATATAATTTAAGAACATACATTGGAGAAATTATTATTATATATTTGTCAACGTGCCAAGGGTTGTCAAGCAAGAAGGGAGAGGATATCCCAACCATATAATTGTTTGTTTCAAATATGCAATTCTCTTTCGCCTGTGTAACTTATTAACCAGATTAAAATTATTTATTTGAAATGTGTTCATAATGCTTCTCGCTTTAGGAAATACTGACAGCTTAGAATAAAATGTGCATGCTTAAAATGTCTTTCACCAGCACTCTGGGATTTATGCAGTCATGGTTACAGGGAATAAATGTAAAAGAAAACATAATTGCATTTCCATATCATGCATGATTATGTTAAAAAAACAAGCAGTTTCCAGATTCATGCTCCGTACTTCTTTACCATGAAGAAGAGAATTTTTTAAGCTTTTGAGGGACAGTTTTTTCACATCAACAAATCCTTTCCTGAAAACAACCTGCTTTAAAATAGGAAAAAGAAACACTAAACACAGAAACTAACAAGTAAAAAATGCCATTTTATTCTCTTCCCGAGAGACACCCAAGCTCTCTTTTCCTTATCACAGATTCAAAATCACTTCAACAAAAGTGTGACTTTAGCCACCGTTCCATTTGCTCTATTCAAGTATATTCCTGCAGAACTCATAAAGGGCAAGACAACATCTTTTCTCCAATCCACTGCATAGAGAGATTCAGTCTGCAGCCTAAAAAATTACTTGCAAAATCAATTTCCTCTCTTCATTTGTTTTTTCAGATTATTCCTTCAACACAAAAGTTTGCTGATAAAATTATGAGGAAGATTGGGTGACTGTTTATTTTAAATATATTTTACTTGAAAGCAAAACGTCACTAGGAGAATTAAAAACCGGTTTCAGTTATAACAAATTTGACTGATCAAATCAATAGCTTATTGCAGTACACGCACATGTACCCTACAGACACTGCCTTTAGTTTATGCCCTAAAATCGATAAATGCATGCATGCAGCTGGAATCATTTTAATCCTGCACATTCACAAACTGTTGTTCTTCTTTTCTCCTAAAGATACTGTTTGGAAATCAGCATTTTCCATTCAGACTTCCCTGTCAAATTCCATCTCTCCTCTTCTCATTACATTTTCAATGCTTTACTCAAACGTTACACAACATCAATAAAGAAAATACACAATTAATAGTTATACCTTTTGCACCAAAAATATTGGCCCCAAAAAGTTATGAACACGTTAAGTACGGTAAAAAAAAAAGTAGAAATCAAATAACAGACAAGACATGCAGTAATATTGTTCTGTAACAAGCGCATGATACCATCTTATATTGATAATACTTTCAAAACATTCTAATATTAGGAACAAACTGGTTATTGTTCATGACATAACATTCTCACGGGTGTCTCAACCTCTTAACCAAAAGGGCAGCACTAAACTACATATACGTCTGCCATTCACATACTGTTGCTATCACTCCTGAAAAGAGTAAGTTTTGACAAAAATGTGCTTTGTACTTTGGCCTAAAAGGTTTTTGCGTTTGTTATGAAGAGTGGAAAATGGAAAAACCAAAGGAAAAAGAAGGAAAAATGAAAAGCCTGTGATAAAAGAGGAGACAATGAAGGAAACAAAGACAAAGAACAAGAAATTGTTATCAAATAAGCAAGTATTGGACGGATATGACAGAGGCAAACGTTATGATAATTGAGTAAGTTGTCTGTGTATAACATCTTTGGCTGTGAAACAACTGTAGGAAGAATGAATAAAATAAAGCAAACGCTACTTTCCAGCATGCCTTCAAATACTCTCTTCGAGTAGGATTCAAACATTGTGAGACATTTCTTCATTAACACACTTACTCAGCATTTTAGGATAAGAGTTGAATAGAAAGTGAGCCTCTGAAATAAATTTTTGCACAATCCTGCCAGTCTTTAACTGAAGTACACTATTCTCAAACAAATTCTTAATCACAGATTAAAATATACTTAACAGTATCATTTATCATCATTATTTAGCATTTGCCTCTGATAAAAGACTTGAAATTCAAGAAAAGACATTCGCTGTTTTGTTGTTTTTTTTATTACAATTTTCAATGTAGATCTAATTGAAAGGTTGAAGACACCCATCAAATGATTCAACAGGGAAGCAAGCACAGAGAATAAAAATACATTATTATATTCAAGATGCTGATAGCACAATCAACTACCTTTCGTTTTTCATGTCTTCCTCTTCATCACTATCACTGCTGACATTGTGATGTTTATTCTTCTCAGCCCTTTCAGAGGGCTCAGAATCATCTTCGCTATTATTTTCACTGCAAGCAAGCAATCAGGACCAGGTGTAGAAAAAAACAAAAACCAACATGTGACTCACCCACAAAAGTACAGTAGAATCTGGTTAATATCAACTCCGCCAAAGGATACTTTTGGACAATTTCAGTTACAGACAAAAAAACACCAACAAACTTACAGCTAATTGAGGCCCCTGGCTTGGCCCAAGAATTGTATCAAACCCCCCAAAAATAATTGAAGTAAAGACTCTTTTGTTTCTTTCTCTTCCAAATGTTACATAATTCTGTCTTTTTAATTTTGCTTTCTCTCCTGTCTGTTCTACTTTTCTTTTTCTCCTAGTCTTCATTTCTCTTTTACCCTTTCTACCATTTCCTTCCTTTCATTTTTCCTTTCTGTGGATACTATGTAGTCTCTCAACTCGAACATCAAAAGAAGAAACTTTGCAAAACATTGCAGTCAAACCTGTAATAAAGGTCACTTGTCCAAAACAGTCACCTGTACAAACGAGTATTTCCCACTTCCCGCCCTTGTGTTTTCTCTCTGTTGTAATGACACTGTGTCAAGACATCCATCTATCTAAGACAAACACTTTTCTCCTCAACAATGGGTGGCCACTTTGGACGATGTAGATTGTACTTTGCGTGTACTTGGAGGTACAATTTGAAACCAGTGGGAAAAAATAGTCCCTGACAAAGAGACAGGATTACTGCTTGAGAACATCTACGATCAGTGAGAGTTGTGGTACAGTCGCTTTGCCAGGTAGTCAGCAGAAATGTCGATGAAAATACTTGTCCAAGGCATGACAGACGAATTCCAATCACTGAATATATTCACAACTGATTATAATTAAGAAAAATTTGGATCTGCTATGCCAAGTCTTCCTTCAACTTCTCTCCTCCCCCCCCCTCCCCTCCTCCCCTCCCCGATGAAACACTGGAGTGATAATAACCGGATACTACTGATATGAAAATAAAATAAACTTTAAAATAATAATAATAACAACAACAGAGCCCCGCCATAAAGCACTATGTAAAGGTTAAATTAGCCCAACTTCTAAAAAAGGAATCAAAATCATGAGTCAAAGAAAGGAACAAAGATTTTGCACCGGTGATTTCTTTGTTCATATAAATCAAGCAGAGGTAAATGTCTATGGTGAAATATTAAGGCTATGCAAAACAAATGTGATTTGGTAAAAAAGCAAATTCAAAGAGTTTGTTTAGTGTTACAAAGAGTAGACGAGAGTATATGAAAATGTTCACTCCTCCGCTACTATGGGATGATTATTTCTTTATTTATATTTACTACCTGCACCCCCAACCCCTACCCATAGAGTAAGATTTTTCCTGTATGTGGTTAGCAAGACAGAGAGAAAAACAATAGAATTGTACATGACTATGAATAGATCATCAGAAGCAAAGATGGCTGTAAGTTATTTTCTGTAGACCAAAAAAATTACAACAATCTTGCACCATCCTGGGGTAAGTAAATGGTCTCAGAGTATGTCGGTATTAGAGGAGGGCAAACTTCAGAAGTGAGAGTGAGAGAGAGAGGTAAACCAAGAAAGAATTAGGACGCAGCTTGTCAATTTAAACAGCATCTGATAAAGGAGAAAGAGGAATTGAGAGTGAATAAATTAAAAAGTTTGAACAATCTGTCAATATCCTGTGATCCCCTAATTTTCACAAATATTTTTTAAAAGAAAAATCAAGGAAAGGGACTTGATAGAAAAAAGGTCAGCCCATGTCATGATGACCTTATGAAATGAAGTCTGAAAGCAAAATCAATGACAAATAAATATAACTGAAACAGAGACAAGAACAAAATACCTTCTCTCTCTCTCTGCAGCTGGCTCATCAGCGTTGCCCCCTGTTAAAAAGAGGAAAAAGAAAAAGAAAAATTGTTGGTGGTAAAGTTTCCAGAACTAAATAATGTGTAAAGCGAAAGCACAGTCGTTTCATATCCAAGGTGCGTAAACAGTAATGCAAGACTCAAGGAGTCAAAAGGAAAGTTTCTGATAAGTTGAAACTGCAACAAAGGTAATTGTTAATTTCTTCCAGAGGAGATTCAATAAAATACATCTTGTCTAAGACCATCAAGATGTATTTTAAGCTTCAATCAACATTTCCAGTGAAAATGCTACAAATAATAGGTGCATAAAAAAAGGTGAAAACATCCATAAAGAAATATATCCTGCTATTTCCTACTGCACAAAGAGCACAGTAAGAGTGTTTAGCTTCCAAGAAAACAATCCCTAGCCTTCCATTTACTTTCACCTTCGCTACGTCAATCAACATCTTTTGATAGTAAAGCGTTAAATTAAATATAGCCATTATGTTGAGGACCAATTTCAATTAACTACATATTTCCTCAGCAAAATTAAATGGGAGTATACAAATCTCTATGATATACGCCTTGACATTCTTTGAGGAAGATTAAATAACTTTCATAAAACAGCAAATTGAATCTGTTGTTCAAATTTTTCTGTATCATTCACCTAAAAATATTTCTAAAATATAGTTTACAACATGAACACAGGATCATAAACAGAAAAGAAGATAAAGGGGTGTATTCTGGTTTGAAGGCAAAGAAGGAAAATTAATTTTGCTTATTACATGTACTTGTTCAAGAAACTAATTCAGCTTTTAAATTAAATTTGTTTGAAGAATTTATTCCTTTTTTTTAACTCCAGAGCATCTTATTTTTTTTTATTATGCTCTCAAGAAAATTAAATTACCCTATCTCTGTTGATAAAGTAGAAGTAGCACACCCTAAGGAGATACAATGTCAGTCAGCCATTTCGTAGGCGGAGTACGCAGTCCTGCTTCAGAACATCGCACAGAGAGGAAATATTCCATACAGACACAGATCAAGCAAAATGGTTTTGATCCCAGTCAGGAGTCCGAATCAAGCCAGTAACTAATGCTTTACACATTAAGTTGATAAGCAACTGCCCCATTGCCGCAAGAAATCTATGTCTGTTAAAACCCCTTCAATCAAAGAGACTATGTATTTTGCAGAGGCTTTACAGAATTGAACTGCTGTTAGCATGCCTGAAGTACAAATCCTCAATTTAGGTAAACTTTATATCTTGTTTTCCACACACAGAAAGAGGACTACATTCTACAAGTAGGGTAAAAAGAATTGTGCTCAACAAGAACCAGTGCATGAATACAAGTACATATATAATGCCCATTGGTTAGTTTAAAGACAGAAATACTGTTACATCAAAAACAGAAATACCAACATTAAAACAAAATAAAAAACAAAGGCAGGCAAATACAAAAAGTTTGCATCTGAAAGGTAAAATATTTTTCATAACATATTGGAGCACATACTATCAGAAACAGGAAGATGATAAAATACTTTCTGGAGGGGCATGAAACGGGTTTGTTACCCTCAAATAAAGGAAAAATACTTGTTCTGTGATGGTTACATTTGAATTTTTTATTCAAAGCACAAGAAAGTGATATGCTGACCTTGTCCACTGCTTTCATGAAGGGATAATTTTTAAAATCTTATGTTTTATCTAATATAAATAAAGCTGTTTCTTTTGGTTTAACAGAAATTAACTTGTCACTCAGAAATTGCCATAATTTCTTTTAGGCTTTGCAACTATAAAAGAAACAACAACAGCAAGACATTATTGAGGCAAGCATTTATATATAGGATCAGTCGCACCACAAAACAAACTTTTCATGTTTAAGGCTTGGCTCAGAGATGCCTCGAAGCTTGTCACTTTATTTAGGACTTTTATCATTTCATTGATGCAATCCTAAAAATAATCTGACACTGACTTCGAATCACCATCTAAGTGAATTAGATGAAAAGAGAGACTGGTAACTTTTCTAAACTACTACTTGCGTCCTTCAAAACCCTGACTGTGGATACTTTTTTTATAATTATTTTTTCAAGAGCAATTATCAGGAAAGATACGTTTTCTAATTTCAAAAGACATTATTTTTTCTATCTAAATTTGTACCCACAGTTCTATCTGAACATAACTGATCATGGCCATAGCGCTGTTTAATGGTGCGACTTCTATATTCATTTAGACAGAACAATACTATATAACTTGGTTAACTTTCAGACAGGCTAGCAGTCTACAGATACTGAAAGTGAATAGCGTACATGAAGACAAGTGAAAAGAATGAATCATAATAGAAAAAAAACCTTTCAGATGATCTTCTTCCATTTTGGCTTTGAGGATATTACATTTCAAGCTCTCTGGAGGGATACTGGAAGCCCCTCCTGTGAATTTCACTTGGTTGTTTTGGAAAGTGTTGACATCTTTCCGTTTCACTGGGACAGGAACAGATTCATCCAAGTTCTTCATTTTTGCTATTGCTTTCTCACTTTCGTCTGGTAAATGGGGAAAAACAAAAACAAACTCAGTGTAAATGTCTACCATGTAGATCTCTACCAATGCACCTGTAAGTCTAAACTATAAAACATTAAGTTCCTTAATCTTCACCTACGAGTAGCAATGCCACTCGATGCCAGCCGACTTTAAACTTACATGCAAGGCACCTATTTGGGGAAAGCTGTAAATCATTGTCTCCAAAGCGGGTGTGAAGCACATAAGAGAAGCAGGTGCTAAAGAACACTTGGTGGGATGCAACTCCTGAACATGCTGCACCCAGCCCAAAGGATTATATATGAAATAATACTGACAAACAGAAACAAGTAGAGCCATTTTCTGATTTCAAGGGCTTGTCCCTACTAAAGTCTCATTAACCCTATCTGTATGTCGTGTTTTACTATCGTATCCATATGACATGGGGAACTCTGTGCCCCCTCTTTCCAAAGAGGAAATTGACTCGTTAATCCGATCCATATGTTTTGCATATTGCATAGCAGTTGGTCAAAATGATTTTTTGAGAAATACTGAAAGTTTCAAAGAGACCTTTGCACTAGAAGTATTCTAAAATGGAAAGAATACAACCCCTTGGGTACAAAATGACCTCAGGCATACAGAGAGGGTTTTAAAGATTTAAAAGTTCTTCTTTTCCCACAACCATCCTTACAGCTAGAGCAGTAAAAATTATGCCCAAGGGTAGATTTTAAAAATGATTCACAAATGCAAACTGAAACAACAAAATACAGACATGAGTCAGTGCATAAGTAGGACATCCACAACACAGCAAGACAGTGCTAGAACGTTTGTCTGTGGTGCACTGTCAAACAATACAAGGCTCACAGACCAGACAAATCATTATTTTTTTTGGCATTTGTACAGATTCTTTTATCTTTTCCTTTCACTTAAACATAATTATAGCTTTAATTAGCATACCGCCAAGAACATTTGAAAGGTCACAAATCAGATCAACAACTTAAGTTCACTTCCTGAAGCCAAAAAACCGATGTGTTACAATTCTCTTTATGCTGAAGTGGCAAACTTAATAATTCTGCAGTGATTAAATTCTTCAATAAATGATGCTTGAAGTTAACATAAAATTTGGTGTAACTATTCCTTCTTTTAATATCACCATACAACAAGCACTCAGTCTGCTCATTCCGTGGACAACAACACAAGTCATTCAGCTCACCTCTCAGATTGATGTTATTGTCTTCAACAGAGGACTTGCGCCCGTTGGGGGTAGAGACGGGCCCCTCGCCCGATCCGCCCGATCCCTTTTCCAGCGCAGCCGACTTAATGAGCGTGTCAAGTCTGTCCAAAGCTGAGCCTGAAGGCTTGGATGAGCTGGAGCCAGTATCAGGCAACTCAGAGGATGTGGAATTAGATTTGAGATTTTTCCTCGCAGTGGGCTTCGGGGGACGAACTGGAGGACTGTCAGGAGCTCTCACACTGGACTGTGCTGTGGCCGTGGTCGAGTTGCTGTTGACCGACGCCCGCGCACTGTCTGGCAGGGCGTCAAACGTAGTTTCCACCGATGCTTTAGTGGCCGCAATAGCTGCTCGTCTGTAAGAAATAAAATAAAACAATTAAGAAACGCCAAAGGCACAAGTCTATTCACAGCTGATAGTTAAGTGGTCAAACTAAACAGGATAACATTTTATTAAATGCTGCCGAGTCATGCGTAAATATGCGTAAAAGACATTTTGTTCAACAAAGAATAAAAAAACACAAAAAGAGTAAAAATCTGTGCGATTTTGAAACGCAATAGTTATAATGCAGCAATGCACAAAAAGACTTCTTTTTTTTTGCAGTGTACGTCTCTAACAGGTGTACCAATGACAATATGAGTGCCGAGAAACATTCTGAAACATGGAAATGTAACACAAACCTGTCCCTGTCCTCCTCAAGCCTTTTCTTCCTGTCTGCATCTTTCTTCATCCTTTCCTCTCTCTCTTTCCGCTCAAATGTGGGCCTCCGTGAATATCTGTGACTAGGTTTTCGCTCAAATTTTACGCTCCTCCGTGCTCTGTTCATCGTTGCTGTTTGGTATTCGGTCCGGCCACTTTTGAAATAAAACAGAAAGCAAAATTACATTAAAAACATTGCTGTATGATGCCAGGAAAACTGAACATACTTTGCACCAAGCCAGCTGAGTAAAACTGAACATACTTTGCACCAAGCCAGCTGAGTAAATCTGAACATACTTTGCACCAAGCCGGCTGAGTAAATCTGAACATACTTTGCACCAAGCCAGCTGAGTAAAACTGAACATACTTTGCACCAAGCCAGCTGAGTAAATCTGAACATACTTTGCACCAAGTCAGCTGTAAATTGTCAAATTACTTTACTGAATTTAAAAAAAAAAAAAAAATTCTTTGAACTTGCAACTAATAATGCAAAGCACAGCACTTGGAGGAAGTAAAAGGAGGTTATGAGTGAGTACAAAAATATGTTCTCATTGAGTGAAAGGCCTGTGAATTGAGTAACTTTTCAGAAAACATTACATACATAAAACAAATATCAAGTGAAATTGTCCGAGACGGCCACCCAATGTTGAGGAGAAAAGTGGTTGTCTTAAACAGATGGACATCTTGAACGGTGTCATGAAAATGTAGGGGGGGAAAAATGGGGGTGGGGGGATGGAAGTGGTTGTTTGTACAAGTGACTGTCTTGGACAGGTTGCCGTTAGAGCAGGTTCCACTGTACTTCGGTCAACAGGTACAGTGTCAAAAACAGACAACAATATGTTTCTATAAGCTTGTAAGATCACTTACCTATACCTAAACCGCGAGCCCATCCTGAAAAAGTTCTGCCTCCCAGTGCTTCCCTTCACAGGTCCTTTGAGACGGAAAAAGGCATGATGTTCCACCGCACACTTCCACAAATGCTTGCAAGCTTTCTTGGTGGTGCAGTGAAACTGAAACGAGTGGTCCTGGCTCTGACCCTGAGGAAGAAACATCCCAAAAGAACTGTCAGCAACCGATAAGGACTATACTGAGGTATGTTTCTGTTAAAAGAGCATTTCAAATATCTGTAACAATAAATGACAAGCATTTTTTTTTCAGTGGCTATAAATTCTACCCTTCTATTTAAAATATTTCACACCAATAGGAACATCATAAATGATAGCCTTTAACATTAAATCTTTTTCAAGAAAATACAATGATAGTGTCATAAAATTGACATAATTTACAAATATAATTTAATATTAATCTCAAAATGAATATAAAATATCAACAAACCCAGTATATGAAGATAGAGAGAAACATAGCTGTGCTAAAATTCAAACGAACAAAAGAAAAATTATCTTTATAATTAGCTTCTTAATTCAGTAATCACTTTAAAGCGAAGATAAAAAAGGGGATCAAGCACTTCTTACCGTATCGTCATCTTCCACCGCAACAAGCATAAGCTTTTTGCCTTTGAAATCAAGTTTAGTCATCTTTGGCCTGAAATAATCAAAAACACAATTAACTATGCCTCACTTTGCCTTAATAAAGCAGTCATATGAAGAAAACAAAAATTATGTATGTGAAAAATGACAAAAAGAAAAGTTAGCCAATCAGTCCCTCAAACATTTAATTTTTGTTCCTCACATCTTTTTACATCCATTGATACACCCTATAAAATCCTTAACAGATTCTCAACAATCATACAATTTTCTCAATGATTCTGAAACTGCATCAGTAAAAAAAGAGGAATCTATATTTTCAATTCTGAATAGCCTCTCAATCTTCAAAATGCTTTTCCTTCACCTGAAAAAAGCTGAAGCAATAAGAATGTCAAGGAATACAAGTGTGACAAGTGTAAGTTAATGAACTGGAAAACTGTCTACCAGGCAGTAGACAGTAATAATCAGAAACTTACCAGAAAAACAACCCAATCTTCTGCGAGCCCTCGAAAACCAGAATTCCAGTAGGAGTCAGACCAAGACTGTAGGAGTTACCATCTCTGCCCTGATGGAAAGAAAAAGTCGCATATTCAGAAAACGTAAAGAGAACTTTAGATGCTGAAGAAGTAGGTTTGTCTTATCGAAAAGGTAGGAACCCAGTGTTGTGAGGCGATAACAGCAGGGAGATGCACACTCACCAAAATTATCAGCCGGTCTCCTTGTTTGCAGTTTTTTGAATTGTCAAAAAAATTTATTACCACACAATTCATAACAACCAAGGTTGTTGATAGAGGCCAAGGTTGCTATTGGGGGGAGGGGGGGGGTGTTTATATAGGAAAAATTCAATTATACAAGCTAAAGTTGCTGTTTGGCAGAGGTTGCTGTTTGGCGGAGGTTGCTCTTATCTGGGTTGCTGTTAAGTGGACACAACTGTACAAACCAAAACAACACTTACCATCACAGTGTGCATGTCGACACCGTACAGTTCCAGCCACTTGGCCTTGTGCAAAAACTGCAGCTCTGCAAGGGCTGGTGTCTGACCACTGTAAAGAGAGAAAGAGAGAGCAGATGTGAATCACTGAAGTTATCTCAACCTCTGGGCTCTTTGTCCTTCAGTTTTACAGCACCAGCAGGTTCTTTTAGTTAGTGTAAGGAGATGCTCAAATATTGTGATTAAATAATAATAATAATAATAATAATAATAATAATAATAATAATAATAATAATAAATAATAATAACAACAATAACAATAATAAAAACAATAATAATACATGGCTTTATATATCACGTTTCCATAATTTACGAGGCTCAATGCACTTTATAAGATATCTCAGCAGCCTACAGTGGCATTTAAATACAGGCAGCATTCACGCACAAGGTCTTTCATATACATAATGCAAATCATAAAAAGACACAATTGTATGCATTAATGCATGAATACGATACAATGACATCAATGAAAACAACACACAAAGGATTTGACTCACCACTTGTTTTTACAGGAGCACTATTACATCACACGGGAACCCCACCCTCTCCCTGGATCAATTCAATCTACAAAACCTCACCCAGTGCCAAATCTGAAGCAGACATCGGCTATCAAGGTTTGTCAAGGATTTCTATGTTCCCATCCTCCAACCAATGTCAAAAGTCTACATAGCACATCAACCTCTGAGCCAGAGATGACACCGTCAGCGTGACAGAACATTATTTATCTAAAAACATTTGCACTAAGAGCTGCTATTTACACTTTTTTTTTTTTAAAGAAAGAAAACCCCAAAATTGTCTCCACTTTCTGCCCCCATGCCCTCACCTCCTTGGCCCCCTCCTCTGGGCTCCTGACTCTTTCTGCAGCCATTCTATTACTACTCCCTGGCTCCTTCTTACTGCTGTCTTTCAACCACACCCCTGATCTTCCGGTAGGAAAGATCAACACCCAGCCTTCTCGGACAAGGGTGAAAAATCTCAGAGGTCCCGTGTGCAAGTTGCACACGTTAAAGATCCTTTGGTGGTCTAAAATCGATAAGAGTAGGCTTTGGCTGCCACCCGGGCAAAATTCAAAATATCCTACTAACCGAAAATGTTTAATGTGTCCTGTGGCTTCATATGATCTTATACAGTTGCGAGCGTTGTGAAACACTTACACAAAAAAAAGAACAAAAAACCTGTACTCACTAGTAATCTTTGTACTTTTCGAAAATGTCCAGCTCCATCTGCTCCGTCTGGTTTGGGACAAACCTGAACTCAGACACGGTCCCCGGGGAGTGCACGTCCGGCTCATAATCACCAAGCTCAGCTGCAAGTACACACAGAAAGGAAAACCATTAAAGTTTTTTATACAACAATCATTTAATTCCAAACTTGTTTTGTTTCTTTTTGAGTGAGCAAAGATGATAAGTAATACCGAGTAGTGTACCTTGTTTGGACTGAGTTACTAAATATGGTTTGCAAAATGTAGCAAGTGTTGTTGTTTTTTTAAATTCACTACGCTAATTAAAGTCTCACCTGTCCAATACAACCACCCAATGTCGAGGAGAGAAGTGGTCATCTTAGACAGATGGTCCTCTTAAATAGTGCCATTATAATAAAGAGAAGGCCAAAAAAACAACCAAGGAGAGAGTGGATAGTCTAGTAACCATTTGTACAGGTGATTGCCTTAGACAGGTGGTCAAGTTCGACCGTACACGTATTACAGCAAATACAAATTATATAATGAATTCACAGTATGGCTCTACCAATCCTACTCCTCAATATTCAACTGCACACTAGAGTCCAACCATTATTTAATTAGAAAAGTTCGCTGGGTTTTTTTTCATTTAGTCAGTAAAAAAAGTGAGATACAAAAGTAAGAAAAAGGTCAAAGGTTCTCAAGACTCGTTAGGAACAAGGTCAAATACAAAAATAGATCGCGTGCCTGGACCACCTTTATCAGAACGGAAAGAGATGACAATAAACAATACTCTGCATGACTCACTCACTCCACCAGTACGCGTGCCAATATGGATTACTCATGCCCGCCCAATATTGTGTCCTTTTCTAATATCAAACAAAGAAACAAATACAGATACAAAAACAAAAACAAACGTAAAAACAAAAACATGTAAACTTGAAGCATCGGCGCGGCCCATTCGCGGGCACTCAAAGGTCGTCGTCCAAAAAGTGCCAACAGTATAACAGCACTCGTACACGCAAACACACCATGTACATGCTGATACACAGAAAATGCATTACAGAAACGTAGTGTGCACATTCGACGCACTGTAAGTGCCGGCTGAGTGAAAGGGAATACTCTGAGCGTATTGAGTGGGGTTGTCGAGCTGAGGCATAAAGTACAGGGAGCCAGCTGGATAATCAGCTATAATATTTCGCGAGCTACGGCCGAGAAAAAAAAGGGGGGGGGGGGGGGGGGGATTGCACCCCCGAAGGGGATCACCTACCGACCAGCCTTCTCAAACACTTGGAGAGCTATGAAAAGAACAAAAATAAAGCAAAAGAACAGAGGGATAGATAGAGGTATCACGAAAGACGGAGAGGACAGAACGACCGATGTGACGCGCAAACGTGCTGTGTGTATAATAATTCTCTCTCTCTCTCTCTCTCTCTCTCTCTCTCTCTCTCTCTTTTGTATTCTGTTGTGTTCGATTTGTTTCAGGGGGTGGGGGGGGAGTATTTTTTAAAATTTTCTTAAAGTTTTTTGTTCGTTTGTTTTTGGTGTTTTGATTTCTTTTTCACATCCGTGCTCTCAGTCGCCCGCATTTTTCCCCAAATAGCACGATTGGCATAGCTTTTGACTTTATCTTTGCGTGCACTTTTAGACTTGGGGAGATCCACCTAAAGATTTATGAATCGATAAATCAACAAAACACGAAGGCATTCCCTTTTTTTTTTACTGGGAACTCGGATGCTCTTTTTCAAATATTCCAAAACCTTTAACATTTTATTTTTTCACTATTCACTATTTAATAGCGTCACGTTTTCATTCAGTAAGGCTAGTTCCGTGCTGAATTTCTCATGGAAAGCTTACGGGGTTTTCTTGGGGTTGTTGGTTTTTTTGGGTTTTTTTTTTGGGGGGGGGGAGTTGGTATGTTTGTAGTGTGCATACATGTGCAGCGAAGATTATAATTTGAACCCCCCAAAAATAACTTCATGTCTCAAGACAGAGTTATAGGTACATATTATTGAGTCCTGGAAAGCAAACTATAAACTAAAGATATTTCGAACAGCGAAGAACCTGGTTAGAGTTAAAACAAAAACAACAGCAACAAAAAACAACAAAACAACAAAACAAAATCGTCCATGGCTTTCTTTTTTTTAAATGTGGAACAGAAATGGCGGTCCCGCACGAACTATCGGTTCTTGTCTGACAAATCCCC
>NW_004797313.1:567963-568883 GCF_000002075.1 Aplysia californica | reverse complement strand
CTCTCTCTCTCTCTCTCTCTCTCTCTCTCTCTCTCTCTCTCTCTCTCTCTCTCTCTCTCCCTCTTCGTGCGTGTCGTCGCGCGTAGGTGTATCCCGCTGCTTCACACAACAAACACAACAAACCTCGAAGAGCAAATTAGCACAAAAAGAAGACAGCAGCGGAAAAGTTATAAAAAAAAACCATAGGAAAGAAAGGTAAAAAAACAAACAAAAAACACACGTAGTAAACAAGAAGACGAAGAAAAAACAAAACCTCGTGCAAAACAGAAACTGGATCTGCACGTCCCAGCCAGCCGCCAGCATTTACCTATCAACGCGGTCTGGCAGTCTCCCCACTCATCCCGCCGTCATTTTGAACAGTACAGTATATTATAAAATGCAGTTTTTACAATTTTACAGGAGAGCCAAAAAACTGAATGTTGTTTCCCAGAAAACAAACTCTCTGCAAACATCCCAAGTCAATTATTTCTAAGAATACAATTTTGATAATCGCTTCCTTATTATCTTTAATGCAAATCTTGTTTTTTTGGTAACAGCAATCAGTTGTTGGTTGTTTTTGCTGGAAGGTGTTTGTTTTGTTGTTTTTTTTGTGGGTTTTTTTTTTTTTTTTTTTGGGGGGGGGGGGGGTTGACTGAGAGCTGTCCTGTAAAATTGTAAAACCTGCATGTACTGTACTTTTCACAATGACGCCAGCTAACCCAGCAGCAAAGGAAATTGGTGGTGGGAGCGAAGAGGGGAGGCCATAGCGTAAGGGCGGGAGCGCGAATCCGGGGATGTGGAGGAAGGGAGGGGGTAGAAAAATACCGTAATTGGGACAACACCTACCAGCACTATCACACTGGCATTAGACATAAATATTGGGCCTGGCGGACGCCAGCTGCTCTCGAGGGGGGAGAGAGAGATCAGAGAGAGATCAGAGA
>NW_004797313.1:565046-567061 GCF_000002075.1 Aplysia californica | reverse complement strand
ATTTATTTGTTTATCTATTTGCTTATTTGCTTATTTGTTTATTTATTTATTTAATTATTCATTCATTTTAATTTATTGGCGGAGGGGTTTGGGTTCGTTCTATTTTGCTAATAGTATAGATCAATGCTAGTCAACCTTTTCATAGCCAGCGTCCACTTCTGCCACCTTTAAGAGGCTGAAAATGTCCGCACCGCCCACCTCCATGTATTCCAAGCGGGACATAACATAACACCTGTCACTTCCCAGCTGATCCCCGCCGCCGCACCGCCCATCAAAATGAACAAATCGAACACTCATCAAATATCGCCCAGGTTGGCAAGCAGAGGCAAGCACTTGAGTAGATCTGTTGTGTAGTTATAGTTTTAGTAAAGAGTTTTACGTCACTTGCAACAAACATCAATAAGCCATATAAGAGCCGAAGATTAGATATGCTATGAGAGTGCGAGAGTACTGAACAAAGACAAGAAAGAGGAAAGATAAAGACGACAGATGTTTGATAAAAAGGAAGGAGCAAACTCAAACCCCTCCTGAGCGTCCGCCAACTACCAACAGCGTAGATCTCCGGCGGCGAGTCGACACGATAACTGTCACAGGACGCACCGACAGGTACAGCAACATCAGCGCGGGGGAAAGAACAAGTGGTCAACACGTCAAGAGCGACCACCAGCCACCGATAGTATCTTGAGGCTGATCCTCACATCGCCGGCTGGACCTCCGATCAGAGTAAAGATGGGAGGAAAAGACCTACGTTTCTGTTTATGACAGTGCTTGTCAACGTTGTATAAATTGCCAGCGCCTGCTTTAGCCGCTTTAACCCTACCCGTACGCCTGGGGTCATTTTGCACCCCCAGGGTTGTATTCTTCACATTTTAGAATACTTCTAGTACGAAGATCTCTTTGAAACTTTCAATATTTCTCAAAAAATCATTTTGACAGACTGCTATGCAAAGCGTACGGATCGGATTAACGAGTAAATTGGAAAGAGGGGGCACAGAGTCCCCCACGTCGTATTGATACGATAATAAAACACGACGTACGGATAGGGTTAAAGAGACCAAACTTGTCGTATCGCTCACCTACATGAATTTCCAAGACGGACATTAAGTAACACCTGTCACTACCAGAGAGATCCCTACTGTCCACCAACACCACCACAACACTGGTCTATGAGCCTGACTTTCCTCCAGAAAGTCGTCAAGGCAAGGGCAAAGTCTACAACTTTGGAAGCAATGGAATTCTACAACTTAGTAAGCTGTTAAGACGGCAGAAGAAAAAAAGCTGAGCTAAACTTTCCAACTTGTACTAATTTACTTTACTCGAAATTCCATTACGCTCGCACTCTCGTTAAAAGGCAGACAAGGCCCATTTTGCTCAGCCAGAAACTCTGATGTCTTTTCTTTTTCAGTTAAAAACATTTAGGTTGCAATTAGCTCCAGGTCAGAGCAGTAATTTAGCCCGCACTCTCCAGGTTCTTTCCTATATTTACCGGACTCATGTTGCCCGATTTGTTTTCTTCTTTTCTTTACAACAGGAGATGTCCGCGTAGCCTTGGGAGTAAACACAGCCAGTTCGCACGACAATGGTCAAATGTTACAAGCAAAAAGACCCGAGTACATGTAACAGCAAAAAGACCCCACTACCTGTAACACCAAAAAGAGTCAGGCTGTGAGGACGACACCACAGAGGCCCTCAAACAGTTGCGCGACGTGCGGACAAGAGGGGCAGAACAAATTCACAAACGCGGCAAGTCACATTTTGCCAGTTGTTTACAAGAAGTGATTACCCCCAAATCTCCTCCGGTGGGTATAATCAATTACTACACTGGAAAAAACCGACAAGTGGGGCTTAGAGGTAAAGCTCGTAGGAAGGCCACGCCATCGGCCACGGCGACAGACAGATGCAGTAAGAAAGAGAGAAAAAATAGTGGGACTTGTTCGTTCAACTGTTTTATATGCATAGCCTGTCTGTCTGTCTGTCTGTCTGTCTGTCTGTCTGTCTGTCTGTCTGTCTGTCTG
>NW_004797313.1:534074-564112 GCF_000002075.1 Aplysia californica | reverse complement strand
AGACAGACAGACAGACAGACAGACAGACAGACAGACAGACAGACAGACAGACAGATAGATAGATAGTCCATGTTCCTACTCTAGCACCCGAAAAAAGAGGTGACATCAAAAGAAGGTGTGTTGAGATGAAGTGAAACCTAGCAACACAACGATGAGGGGGAAAACCAGGTCGGGTCGACCTACTCAAATAGCAATCGACACGTTCGCTGACACTTGTAGGGCATCGCGGTACTTCTGCTATTTCTGCCGCTCAAAGCTGTGAGGAAAAACCAAAAAGGCGGCGGGACTGCGGGAACAACAAACTGAACTTAGAACAAAATAAATATCACGAAACCAGAACAGCGTACGCACATTGACCCCCGCACACTCACTCACTCACTCCGTCACTCACTCACTCGCTCACGCACGTGTGTACTCGTTACTTTCGATCCAAAAGGTAGTTACCGCGCGTGTGTTAAGCGAGCGTGTAACACCCAGCGCACGCTGCCAATCGGGTTTTAGAATTTCTAGTAAGAGTTTTACGGCACTTGCAACATAATATGGTCAAATATATATATATAAATATATAAGTTCCGAAGATTAGATGTGTTATAATAAGCGAGTAACAAAAATAAACAAGAAGGACAGATCAGGACGACAGATGTTTGATAGGAAAGAAGGAGCAAACCACACCAGATCACCCGCCAACCACCCACTGCAGATGTTAAAAATCAATTTCACGCCACACTAGGCAAAATACGTTTTATATCAAAGGTTGGGTGCTTGGTCCGCCCGACAGAACCGAGGGCAGAGATAAAATATTCGGTGGAAAAGCCAACAAAACAAACAAACCGCACCCCACTCGAAATCAAATCTCCCATTTGCCAGTGGCGATGGCCGGTTTCAGCATCAGTTTGGGAAGTGTTTGTTCGTTCGATTGCGTAAAGAGAAGAATATCGACACAATAACGATCATTTAGCGCAGGGAAAGAGTATCGTGAGACAGAAAGAAACGAAGGAGGGAAGAAAGCAAAGAAATAGGACCTACCATCGGCGCCCTCTTACCACTACAGCGTTCGCAATGATAGCTGTGAAGAGTTGTCAAACAATTTATGTAAACAGAAGAAGAATAAGTAGCTTGGACGACTTCAAGGACAACGTTTTAGTTTTAGTAAGAGTTTTAGGGCACTTGCAACACTGTCAGATCATATTATATAAGCGCCGAAAGATTAGAGGTGTTACAAGAGAGTAACATGCAAAGGAAAGAAGGTGGATATTAGTTGTGTCCTTTTTCAGGGGGGGGGGGGGGGTGTTTCTTGTGAAGGATTTACGGCACTTGCAACACAGACCGGTCGTATTATATATATATAAGTGCCGAAAAGTAAAAGGTTAATAGAGAGTAACACAATTAAAAAGGAGGAGTGATTAGGACGATAGGTGTTCAATAGGTGAAAAGAATCAAGACACACCAGAGCGTCCACCAACCATCCACGATGGAACATCCTCATAACAGCACGTTTGTTGACTTGTTTAAACAAAAAAAAAGCAAAAAGTCAAGCTTTCGATCCGTGCCAATGTTAACACCAACTCGTCGCCGGCGCGACAGAGGCTCAACCAAAGGCTTTGAAAGGGCTTTAGTGTTTAACCCCCCCCCCCCCCCACACACACACACACACACACACATCTTTTTCCCCTATCGGGTAAAAAACAAGCCCGGGTGTTGTATAAGAAAGAGTAAGCAAAAAAAGAAAGAAAGAAAAAAAAATCATACTTCACCAGAAAGCAGATTACAATCAGTTGTATTTTCAGTTTTTAATTATAAATGTTTTACGGCACTTACAACACAAGTAGATCACAAAAGTGCTGGAGATGAGAGTTATTACTAACAGAGAGTAACATACGAAGAAAAGAAGAATTTAAAAAAAGGGGGGGGGGGATGAGAATGATAGATGTTTAATTGGAAAGAAAGAGTAAACCACATCAGTCGAGCAACCCGCCAACCACCCACATAAAAGACGAGTACGCAGAAAATAAAAAGATCCCCACACTTCACCAGGAAGAAGATTAGGACCACAGAAACCCGACAACGATGAACAGAATGGGCTGTAGTAGTTTACGACCACTGGGCACGCACGATAACGGGCAGGTTTTGTCTTGGTTTTGGTAAAAGAGTTTTATCAAGGGCGGTTGGTGGGTGCTGTGGCGTGGTTTGCGCCTTCTTTACTGTCAAACATAAAACATCGTCTTTATCTCCCCTCCTTCCTTTAAGAGTTTGTTTCTCTCTTGTAACACCTATAACCTTCGGCACTAATGACCTATCTGTGTTGCAAGTGCCGAAAAACTCGTACTAAAACAACAAATTGTACGACACTTACGACACAAGCAGGTCATATAACTGCCCAAAATAAGTGTTACTAATAGAGAGTAACATACGAAAAAAGAGAGTTTAGGACGACAAATGTTTTATTTGAAAGACACACTATAGCATCTTGTTGTTTTAGTAGAGGTTTTACGGCGCTCGCAACTGCATAAGGTCATATGAGCGCCAGAAGATTAGAGGTGTCACAAGAGAGTAACAAACATAAAAAAATAGCATCATAGCATCTACCAACCACCCACACACAAAAAAGCGAGTAACAAGAAAACGGGCACACTTCACCAGAAAGCAGATTAGGACCACAGAAGTGCGATAACGGGTAGATTTGTTAGTTTTGGTAAGACTTTTACGGCTCTTGCAACACAAACAGGTTAAAAAAGTACTGGAGATAAAAAATGTTACTAACAGAAAAAAGTAACATGCAAACAAGAAAGAGAGAGAGAGAGAGAGAGAGAGAGGGGGGGGGAGCTAGATAGATAGACAGATTAGGACAATAGATGTATGATTGGAAAGAAGGAAAAAACACACAAGAGCACCCATCAACCAGCCTCACACACACACAAAAAAAACGAGTAAGCAAGAAAAAAGCGGCCACATTTCACCAGGAAGAAAATCGGGGCCCCAGAAGCACTCTCACATTTCCAAAATGAGCACACACGTAAGCCAAAATTTCTATTTTTTTTAAAATAAAGCAAAACTAGCCCACTTTCGTAACACTACCAATGTTCACCATAAATAGCACAAAGAAATGTCTGCTGAAGACATAATATCATTAACACCCAGGATATCTAGGCTCGCCTAATCCCCTCCCTCTACCCGACATACATTCATCAAGACTAGGCCGACGTTCCACTTCGTTGTCCACGCTGTCTGCCTCTCCAGTCCAGGTAACACACAACTACTCTTCCAGCCAAACGTTCTCTTTTGTTTTAGTAGAGGTAGTACGGCGCTCGCAACTGCATACGGTCATAAGAGCGACAGAAGATTAGAGGTGTTACAAGAGAGTAACAACATTAAAAAAGAAGGAGGAGAGATAAGGACGATAGATGTTTGATAGGAAAGAAGAAGCGAACCACACCAGAGCACCCGCCAACCACCCACTAAACATTCTCTTTGAACCGGCCTATATCGCAAACCGCAACATTTACATAGGGCACAACGGAACCCGGACCCTGACACAATAGTGAAGTATAAAATTATAAAGAGCTTACAAACCTATTTTGCTGAAAGAGCATTCTTTTTCTTCATATCATTATACTATAATATTATCATCATCGTCATCATCATCACAACCACCACCATCATCATCAAGGGGCTTTTTAAACGTACACAATGTCCAGTGACCAACATTGTCGTTGCTTTTTTTTTCTGTACCATAATAGAATGCTTCAAGTCTGGCCCCAGACACAGTACACGATGGATGCATCAATCAGAAGTGTCATGGAGTTTTCTTGGGGTTTTTTTTAATCGCCACCTAATGTCAATAGACCACACAATTAGCAAAGGCCAACGGCGTCAAATAACAGAAAAGTCGAGACGATATCCGCAAGTGCCCACACTACTTCAATCAAGAGTCTTCCATGAACGAGGCCAAAAGCATGAGTTTCAGCTACTTGGGCAGCAATTCAGACCCCCAGATGGGCAGTTGAAGGGTGTCTTTAGTAGGTCCCACTTTTATTACTTCCCCCCGCTGGTCCTGTCTGTCTGTCTGTCTGTCTGTCTGTCTGTCTGTCTGTCTGTCTGTCTTGCTCGTTCCAAGCACTAAATGACGTCATTGTGTCTATGTGCTTCTCTCTACTCAAATCGACAAGCTCAGAATCCCGTAGAACCATAACATGCTTCCCAGGAAGCCAAGAATGTTTCTTAGTGTTCTTGGGCGGGTTTGCTGGGTAATACATGTTGTATTTGTAAAGCGCATAGAGCGTGTTGTAGAGCATGGATATGCGCTATTTTAGTCAGAGTTTTACAGACTTGAAACATAAAAAAGACCACATGTGTACCAAAGGTTAGAGGGATTACTAGTTACTACAGAGAAACATAAAAAGAAAAGAAGGAAGACAGATAAGGACGGTAGATGTTTGATGGGGAAAAAAGAAGCAAACCACACCAGAGCACCCGCCAACCACCAGCAGGTATGCACTACATGAATGCAATAATTATTGTTTAATATATTTATTTGTTTGGGTTTTTTTGTTTTGTTTATTTGTTTGTTTATTTATTTATCTTTCGTTCGTTCATGCATTCATTAATTCATTCATCCATTCACTTATTTTTTTCGTATATAACATACCATCGCCATATGCCTACTTTCCGACCTGTTTTAGTTGTAGGTTCCCCTCTAAACGCCTGCCTGACAGACTGACACACGCTTACGCCCACTCGACGGCTACACACTCTTCATTTTACGCTTTGCCACTCAGCTGTAACAATGAACAGGTAAACGCGATGCTTTCTCGGGCTTGGCGACATAGCGGGCTCTGCGGAGCAAGAATCTTACGGTGCAGAGCAGGTTCCCTTGCATCTGATGCTGGGCGCACAAGCAGTCTCTGATCTGAACTTTGACGAGGCTTTTTTATGTTTCAGAAGCCGTTTTCCTGCACTTGCAACACATTTAGGTCATATATAGGTGCCCAAGATTAGAGGTGTTACTAGAGAGTAGCACACAAAAAAAAGTGGAAAGATTAGGACGATATTATGTTTGGTAGTAGAGGGGCAAACCGCACCAGAGCATCCGCCAATCACTCACTATCTGAACTCTGCATTCGTTTGTTGGTTTTGTAAGAGTAAAGAAAGAGAAGTACATTGATACAGTAAAGACTATTAAGTGCAGGGAAAGATACAAGACAAATTATAGATAGGAGCAATGGAGGATAATGACGGAAGGAAGACCTACCACTCAGTGAAGCCATCCAACCACCCGCTATCTGAACTTTGTTCATTCGTTTATTTGAATAAAGAAAAGCACATCAACACCATACAAGTCACTCAGTACGGGGAAAAGACAGAAACAAACAGAAACAATAGAGGGAAAGAAAAAGAAAAAGGATCAACTTTTGACACCCCACGCACCAAACACGTTTAATTAGAAAGAAAGTATCTGTCAGTGTCTATGGACAACAAGGTAAGCTAGCAGAGATCCATTAACCCTAAAATAGAAATAAACAGAGTTTGTTTGTTAGGGTACAGAGACGCACATCGACACAAGAATACAAGAATGGTCATTTAGTGCTTAGTCAAAGTATTTGTTTGTTTATCTGAGTAAAGATTTTTTTAAAAGCACATCGACACAATAATGGTCATTTAGTGCTGGGAAAAAATAAGACGGACAGACAGACAGAAACAACAGTGGGGAAAGTTAAGAACTAGGACCTACCAGTGGCGCCCTCCAACCACCCACGAGAAAAAGTAAGAAAGACAGACAGAAGCAACAGAGGGAAAGTAAAGAAGTAGGACCTACCAATGCCGCCCTCCAACCACCCGCAAATCAACAGAGCGTAATCAGAACACGGTGTTCTTGGTCCCAACAGCGCATCGTCGTGAAAGGAGATTACGGCAATAGTAACGACGACATCAAAAATGATTATAATCTTTCACACAGAAACACCGACGCAGAAACAGAACAAAACAAAACCCCTAAAAAACAACAACTGCTTTGTTGTAATGATGAGAGTTGTGAAAAGTGAATCACCCCTTATCAAAGGAGAATGGCCTACTTTCTCCAAATGGTGGTCGTGGGAAGACAAACGAGGCTGAAAGGGTTCTTCTTCCCCCCCATCTTTTTGGACTGTCGTTTGTTCCGTGAGACGTTTGCTTTGGGAATCAAATTTTGCTCCGTTCTTCCTAGCTATCTTTTTGTTTGAAACAAAAGAAAAGGGAATGTGAATGAAAAGAATCAGTGTTAATGGAGTACTGTTTGTTCGTTCGAGCAAAGAGAGACACAGCGACACAATAACGGACTCTCTCAAAGCAGCAAACAAGAGCGCTTGCAGTGATTTTCATAAACACAAGCGAACACACAAATACACAGACACAGTGCTATGAGTTAAAAGTTTTGCCCGATTTACTGTCAATACGATGTACCTATAAAGCGTCATGAATTCAGAAGATGAAAATAGTAACAAGGACCAAAAAAGAAGAAAAAAAAAAGAAGTCATGAATTCAGAAGATGAAAATAGTAACAAGGACCCCCCCCCCAAAAAAAAAAGAGCAGGTGCACACACACAGAAACAGCGTTAATGGAGAAATAGTTTGCTCGTTTAAGTAGAGAGAAGCAACTCGACAGGGTCATTTAGAGCAGGGAAACGGTAAGACTGACAGACAAGGACAACTGAGGGAAAAGGAAAGAGAAAGCGCATAAATTATTTAGGCTGAGAACAAGGTAAGAAAGACATCAACACCGAGGAAAGAAAACTACGACGTGTCAAAGTTCACGAGCCATGAGAAAACTAACCACACAGATTTGTTTTGTTGTTAATGTAATGTTTAAGTAAGAGTTTTTACGGCACTTGCAACACAATTGGGTCACAAAAGTGTCGAAGATTAGAAGTGTTACATGAAAGTAACGTACACAAAAAAGAAGTAAAGATAAGGACGAAAGATGTTTGATAGGACAGGAGCAAACGCCTAACACTAACACCTCCACAAGCACAGAGAAAAGGAAGAAAAACTACACGACCCCCCCCCCCCCCGCACACTACACAGTAACGTTTTGAAAAGATTAAAAGTTGTGGATGTGAACATTGACGCATCCATCCATCTCTCTCTCTCTCTCTCTCTCTCTCTCTCTCTCTCTCTCTCTCTCTCTCTCTCTCTCTCTCTCTCTCTCTCTCTCTCTCTCTCTCTCTCTCTCTCTCAACAGTGCAACAAAAGCGCTTGCGGGGATTTTCATGTGCGCACGCGAGCACACACGCACACACACATACACACACACACACACACACACACACACACACACACACACACACACAAAACAAAATTTGGGCGACAGGAGAGTGTTCCTCTTAAGGTAAGAGGAAGTTCTTTCCCAGTGGTCTCTCCGGTCGCATTCCTTGTTATCTCATCCTTGTGATGTTATCTCATCAAGTCAACCCACGGAGAAATAGTTGCAGACAACAGACAGGCAAGCAGACAGACAGACAGGCAAGCAGGCAGATAGATAAAGAGAAAGAAACGAGGGTTCTACTTTTTGTTGTTGTTTTTTCCCGGGGGGGGGAGGGGCGGGAGGGGATGGGGCACTAGCGGGAGTCAATTAGTCAAAAATTTCATACGAATATAAATCTTTCATATAGAGCATCAGTAAAGGGAAAACACAATTCTGTCGGACAAAGAAAAATAATATGCGCAAGACTTTTGCGTCGCTTGCTACACAAAAAACAACCTCCATGACTCATTTTTTTTAAATAACAAAAGAAAAAAAAAGGACCCCAAAGCCTTCGCTGGCATCTAGGTACGACCCTACACTCCTTTCCCAATTGCCCACAATCGGGTATTAAACGATGGCAGTGCAATAGCGCGATAGTATAATATTTACACATTAACACGTGTGTGTATATATAATGCGTATGTTTGGGGGCGGGGGGTAGAAAGAAAGAGAGAGAGAGAGAGGAGGGGAGGGAGAGAGGGGGGAGAGAGGGGCAGAAACAAACAGACAAACAGACAGACACACACATAGACACACAGAGAGAGAAAGAGTGTGAGAGAGAGAGAGAGAGAGAGAGAGAAGAGAGAGAGAGAGAGAGAGAGAAAATGAGAGAGCGAAAGGGGGGAGGGGGGTGTCCCTCACGAGTGCGTCTATGCGCGTGCGTTCATGCGCGAGCAAACTCAAGAGTGTGGGTTTTTCGTTCTTTTATAACTTGTCTGATGCTGTGCATGTTTGCGTGAAACAGCATTAATCCCTCAGCTCAAGACGACAATCACACTCCCCCCCCCCCCTAACCACAGACAAGCGTCATCATCAGCAAACTTTTTTTTTTTGTGGGGGGGGGGGGGGGGGGGGCTCAGTGAGGACCACAGTGCAGCAGGCCCGCACAGTGCTCGGCTAACACACACGGGGACCAACTCGGACGGACAGTTCAATGTGAAGGCGGGCAGGTCACCGAAAAGGCGCTATCCACTTCAGCTATGGAGTTGTTCTGCCCTCTAAACTTTAAGTCCAAACAAAAGGGCCCTCTCCCGGGATTCCCCCGGCTCGGTTGTCAGTCTGCGCGCACACACAAAAAGACTGGGTGCGTTCCGGCGGCAGCGGTTGCGTTCAACGGCGGCGGTGCTCAATCTATCAAAGTACACCAGTTCTTGTTTACTTTTTAAAAAAAATATCAAGCACCCACTTTTGCCATCTTTAGGAGGCTAAAAATAAAATATTTCTACCACCAACCGACATGTATTTCCAAGCGGGGCATTAAAATAACGCCTGTCACTACTCGGGTGATCCTCGCCGCCCAAAAAGATTACAAGATCGTTCACTTGTGGGCTATATCGCCCAGCACTAATCCGCATGTTGGTTTTTTGTGCACCGCTTGTTTCTTTTTAAACTAAGCTGACAAATGTGTTTAGAAAGTGAACTAACCTTTGAAAACAAAACCAAAAAAAAGGTGGGGGGGGGGGACAAAAATATTGAAATACGACACGCATTCAGGTCAAGTGTAAGATAACAGGAATGCTTCTTGCAAGGGTTAAAGTAGAAAGGCATTGAACGGATAGGAACAGCTATTCTGATAGCCCTATCGAGATAGATACGATTACGTCTACCGCTTGCTTTGAGCACGGGGGGCTTGTAAAAATATTTGTTTACTCCCCCCCCTACTGATACAGCCAACGAAGCGTCCGTTTATACCACTGACTGCTGACCCAAATGTCAATTTAATGAGACCCTCACCGTGGTCCAGGAAAAATGCACACGTCTTGATAACCGCCCAGAAACGGAACAGATCAACGACATTATTCGCACCTTTTTTCCACAGGGGCTCCGACAAAGACGTCAAGATCCTCACATTCAGATCGCGTATCCTCAAACACACACAATGGTACCATAACATGATGACGGCAGAAAAGACCCATTTCCCCACAGCTAATAATATGGGGAAATGCTCTTTCTTCTCCCCCCCCCCCCCCCCCCAGGAATAATACATCAATACTGACACATAAGAAGAAAGAGAAGAGCGAACGGTGGGGGGAGATCCTAGGTAAAAAAATACAATGACAGATGTACCTGAGCGGTAGTTTAGGACGAGGCAGCACAATAACAGCCACACATCACAAGGTACACATTAGGTTTTTTAGCTTTGGTAAGAGTTTTACGGCGCTTGCAGCACAATTGGATCATAATATAAGTGCCGAAGACTAGAGGTTGTACAAGAAAGTAACACAAAAAGAAAAGACAGAGGTGAGATAACGATAGATGTGTTGTTGTTTTTTTTGTTGTTGTTTTTTGGTAAGTGTTTTACGGCGCTCGCACTGCATAGGGTCATATGAGCGTGCGGGACACACCTAATACTTTTAGTTGGTAGGAAATTTTGAATTTTGCCCGGGTGGCGGCCGAAGCCTACTCTTATCGATTTTAGACCACCAAGGGATATTTAACGTGCGCAACTTGCACACAGGCCCTCCGAGATTTTTCGCCCTTGTCCGAGAAGGCTAGGAGTAGATCTTTCCTACCAGAAGATCAGGGGTGTGGCAGAAAAACAGCTGTAAGGAGTCAATGAGTAGCAGTAGAAAGGCTGCAGAAAGAGTCAGGAGCCCAGAGGAGGGGGCAAATGAGGTGAGGGGGTGGGGGCAGAAAGAGGAGACGAAAGCAGATGACAGAATATTGCCAGAGAGCAGGAAAGGAGGTGAAAGGAGACAATTTTAGAGAAGAAAATTTTTCGGTCACTACCCGGATTCGAACCCGGGACCTTTGCATGAGAGGCCAACACCTTATCCTCTAGGCCACGAGAGCCCCCGATAGATGTTTGATAGGAAAGAAGGGGTGAACCATATCAGAGCACCCGCCAACCACACACACAATAGGATGATAGTAGCTTATCACGCTAAAGGATGTAGAATTTCAGAGACAAGAGAGAGAGAGAGAGAGAGAGAGAGAGAGAGAGAGAGAGAGAGAGAGAGAGCGAGAGAGAGAGAGAGAGAGAGAGAGCGAGAGAGAGAGCGAGAGAGAGAGAGAGAGAGAGAGAAAGGGAGAGAGAGAGCGACAGGCAGACAGAGAGATTCCTTTTGATCAAATAAGACAGTGTACGATTAAGTAGGAGGCTGAACCTGCGACTTCCTCTCCCTTGATCAAAGCAACATGGGAAAGACGGGGGAGGGGAGAGGGGCGGGAAAGGGGAGGCGTGCAAGCTCCCATAAACACCCACGGACTTCAGGAACGACACACTGGGGACTCAATCCATACTGACACCCTTCCCCTAGTCTGACATGAAGCCAACTGAAATAACAGCACCCTCAAACCCAAGTGACGCACATACCATCAACGTGCACACCCTCCAAGTCTAACCTAATTGTTCAAACCTTAAGACAGTAGCTAACAATTGCAGTTCAGTCGTACATTTGAAGATGACTTTTCAAGACTGAAAAAGAACAACACAACAATTCACAGTAACTCCAATATAAAAAGAATAAATAATAATCAGGGAGCACAGGAAAACTACATATCCCTCGGAGTAGATATTACATAGTGCAGACCAAGGCTAGTGTGGAATCACACATATGGGACATAAAAAGAGATAGAAACAAGGGCAATCCTCATTGTGACATTTGATATTTGTAGGGACACAGCCAGCTGATACAGAAAATGTCAGAAATCCCAACGGCAAAATCTTCGCCTGTCTTTATCACAGACAGTCAAAACAAGAATGTCTATCCATGCTACAATAGAAAAAAAGTAACATTTCGTCCCTTTTGCACCTCCTCCCCAAACTCCTCCATTCCTCGTGTATTATCTCCACACTATATAAAATTTACAAAACAACTTATTTTTCATCATAATTGTCCAACATGTGCTATACGCTTCACTTGCAATTAGGTGTTGAATAATTTTCCATTTAATAAATATTATAGAAATGCCATCTAATTGAGAAATGAAAAGAGAGCAAAAATATATGGAAACATTTGGTGAGCAAAATTAGTTTGAACATATGATAAACAGCTCAAAAAGAAAACCAAAAATAACAGGTAGACCCGGACCATCTGATAATTTAGAGACTGAAAACATTCAGACACACAGATGGGAATTATGCAACTCTAGTCCAACTCCCCCCCCCCCCTCTCCCCCCAAAAAAAAACAAAGAAAAGAATGTATTCATTCACAGTAAGTCCGGTTTTGCAAACATTTAAAAAAAGACTGACTTCATGAAGAAAAGAAAAAGACAAAGAAGAAAAAAAGAACAAAACAAAGAATGTAAATCGTAATGGGAAACCTTGAACATGTAAAATGAGACCCATCTGCAAAATTATGGAGGCCACAGGAGAGCAGAAACCTTAAGTTTTATTTTTTTTAATTAAAGAAAAGGAAAAAAAACATGATCAAACGATGTTTAAAAAAGACATCAAAAGGGAAGGGGTTGATGAATAGCCAAAGACCAAGGTAAATGAAAGAAAAACAAAACAGAAACAAACAAAATCCAACAGCCTTTCACTGTGTATTTAGACATGCTAAAACCAAAGGAAGGTAAGGAGAAAAAGAAGCAAAACATTCACAAAAAGCCATCACAACCAAAAGTAAAAAGTTTTAACAAAACGTTCATTGTGTAAAGTGTATATCAAGTTCAAAATATGCTGTACTTACATTGCAGAGCAAGACCACACAGTTCAATTAACGTCTCATATGGACAGGGAAGGCGACCTGAGTAAATATCCTGCTTTAACTGAAGGAAGAACTGATACCTGTTGAGAGGAAGCACATTATTTTTTTAAATCACAGAACATTATTAAGGTTAAGAAACATAAATTCAAATTGTTAAGATTTTTTTTTAATCTTCTTTGATTGGAACAGGGAAAAAGTCCTTCCCATCAATGACAGCCTGTTAAAAACTTACATTACAGAACGTCACATCTCAGTGAGAAGTTAAATTCGAATTGAAGGTTTTGCTCTGTGCACATTTCTCACTCTTTCAGTAAAGAATATTAACTAAGGTAACAATTTCAAATTTAAAAATTGATGAACATGATTTTATTTCCACAAGGAATGCAACATATCTGGACAAACTCACTGGAATAAGTCACACAATTTCAAACACAAGGAAAACAAAGACAGTATTGTATGTTTTACACTGGGCTCAGCTTGCAAAACAGGTTGCTGCCTGCAAGGCACAGTATGAAACAATTAGACAAGAGCTCACACATTTTGCTCTATATGAAACTTGCTCTGTGTAGTGCCAAAGCAAAGTATATAGTCAAGGGAGATTTGTTATAGTTTTGCATTTCATACAGCTCAGGGCACATTGTGCTCAGTGACACAACCAGCCGTGGGACACTTTCCCTTGTTTCTCCCCAACTGTCCCATTCCTGTCACTCTAGACATAAGGGAGATTCTGACAAAGACGTCCCACAAATGAGATGAAATGGATGCGGTTTTTACAGCCAAATGCTTACGATGAAACTGCCTTCTCCATGTTGTATCGTCGCTGTCACAAAAAAAAAGTCGCAAAAGCTACAATTTGCTTTTTTCATCTTTAACATCAAAGAAGAAAAAACTTACCTTGTCAGCTCTTCATGAAGGTTGTTTGGCTCTGACGAATAAAATTTCACTCGAAAGCGGAAAGTGTACGGGGGCCCGACTGAAATCAAAACACACACACAAAAAAATTATAGGTATGTGGCTACACATGGGGCATCAACTACTGAGATAAAATATATACTTTGTGCCAGTTATTTTCGGTTTATAATCCTTATATTTTCACTGTCATTGTATATAAAACAATTTACCTGTGAAGTGCAAAAAAAAAATTATAACTGGCCAATTATAAAACAAAAGACGTTTTGATTATAATGGCATAGATCTATAGAGGACATATATTGTCAATACATTTGAATTAAATACTTACTTTTTACTTGTTTCTTTACTTGCTTCGTGGGATCAAGCCAGTGCTGTTGAAAACAGTACATGTAGACTTAAAAGACCTTTTTTAGGTGTGTGTATGTGTACACATGAGTAAGAGCCAGAGACAGAGTGAGAGAGAGAGAGAGAGAGAGAGAGAGACAGACAGACAGACAGACAGAGAGAATCACAAAGAAAGAAATGGGTCAGTGGAAAAACTATAGCCACACTAGTCCTACTAGATAGCAACACTCACAGCCAGTTTATCATCTTAAGACAAAGTTTATGTGACAAAAAAATTGACCTAAGATAAAGAGATACTTCAAAGTGGTAGTCGGGAGACCTGAGAATTACAGAGGAAATTGTTTGCCTTTGGTTTCTTTTTGACAACAGTACCAAAGAAGTGTTTTGTGTGTAACCAGGAAGAGAAAAAGCCACCATAACTTTTTTTAAATGACACAACATATCATTGGCATAACATGTCAAACTTCTTTAAATAACTTTATATAGGTTCATGAGAAATTGAAACAAAAAAGCAAAACTGAATTGTTTTTATGCAAACCTGTAGATGAAAAATAACAGGAGTCCACACCACCTTAATAAAAAAAACAACTTCTAGAATGAATATGTAGTGTCTTATTTCTTCTATTTCCAAAACAATTTAACTTACATTGACATTGAAATGATCTGTATACTGTAGACCAAAGTAATCCTTCTCTATGATGTCAAGATAATAGAACACCTGCTCAATCAGAGCACTGCCGTCTGCAGTTTTCTGAAAAAGGAACAAGATAACAGTTAGTCAATTTTTATTCCGTGCATAATACATTATAACAATTTTATTGATAATTTACTTATGCAGTGCATGGAGAGTGGAATACATTTCATTAGAACAATTTTACAACAAAAGGAGAATAGTTATTTCTCAGAACAATTTGAGCGACATTTTGGTGAAATCAGGTAATCGTCAAAATAATAAAAACGAAGATATCAACGTTTTTCCAACTAGTGAGCAATATAAAAAAAAAAAAATTTTCTCAACACCTTTTACTACACCCAAAACTCATTTGTGTTGATTTGGTCCTGTTGATTTTACTGAAAAATCTTGATGAAAGGTACAAAAATGTACATTTTCAGTCGACCAAGCTTTGGAAGTTACCAAACTTTCATTGCCATTTTCTCACTAATTTTACCTCTGACACCAGGCAACCCTCACCTCCTTCAATCACTTATAAAATATCTCCTCTTCTACGCAAGATAAAAGCAGATTTTTTGCTCATTAAAAACAAAATGAAATGCTTTAAAATACCAATAATATAACTATAAAATAATAATATGCCCCAAAATTGGCGAGCGCCTGATTCCACTGCATTGTGACACAATTGTTTACATCTCACACCAATTGCCATCTAAAATAGAGGTGCAGTATTGAAATATCAAACCCATTCTCACAGACAAAAGAATCTACAGATGTGATGCTCTCATACATTTTATGTTACAAGTAATAGATAACATGAAGAAATCAGATTCCATAAATGATGAAAATTTTTCTTCAAACAATGTGACTCTAAATTCCTGAGATGCAATTTTTTTCCCTTGTTGTTATGTTTAAAAAAACTAATGTAATCTCATTTAATTATATAATTTAAAAGTCATTATCACTTGAAATGACTTTCGTTTTAGAATCAATACATAAGTACCTCTAGATTTAGTGTTTTATAGCTTTAGTAAGATTTTACGGCATTTGCAACACAAAAAGGTCGAAGTGCTGAAGATTAGAGGTGTTACTAGAGAGTAACAAACACAAAATAGAAGGAGGGGAGGTAAAGAAGACAGATTTCTTATAGGAAAGAAGGAGCAAACTACACCAGAGCACCCGCCAACCACCCACAGATTTAGTGTGTGATAAATAAAGCAATTCATTGAACATTCCACACCCAAAAAGGTGAACAGGTAAAGAAAAAAAAAAATAGGACAAATAAGACATACACAGACACAGAAATTGAATTTTCAGTTTCCAGAACAAAGATTTTCAAAAAAGCTAAAAGTATGTATCTGTTTGAATACCAGTCATTTCGTCACACCATTGCAGTCAAGACGTCACAGTCATCTCATCATACCCTAAATCCACAACGTTGAATGGAGACGGTAATTTCGTAACAAACGTGCATTGTCATGGCAATAGCAAATCACGATTTTTGGGAGAGGGTTGGGAGAGTGTGCGGAAGGACGGGGGGTGGGCGCAACGGTTGTGCGAGTCGTTGGCCTACCTGATCAGCTACACCACTCACAAATATATCATGTATTGAGTATTGACAATATATTAAAATCTATTGAGTCAGATCAACAAAGTTTTTAAGTGATCTAAAATACTATTATTGATGAAAGGTGTGATTGGCAAGACCATATTTATTATTAGTTCTGTTAAAAATAAACTAGCTAATAGAAATGTACGGTACTGCGGTTTTGCTAAAAGCTAGACCCTTACTTTCAAACATAAAGCCAACGCTTTACCAGACATTGTTTTTGCCTTATTATTTAAACAATTAATTGTTCAACTACGGAACAGTTTGGACGAAGATTTGATTTACATAAATAATTTATATAACTTCAAAAAAAGCTTCAGGCTGATCCTCCAATACTCTACTAGCATATAACAATTTTGGAGAGGTATTTATTATAAGCGAAGTCATTTCGTCACACATAATTGGGGTGTGACAAGATGACCGCCTGACAAGATGACTGGTTACCATCTGTTCTGTTCCTACATCCTACGTACACAAATGTAAAATTGTCATGTTTTGAACACTGCCTAATAATACATGCGGATAACTTGAGAGTGACTGATGTACGCCATTGGCCAATATTTATAGTAACAGCCAACTTGTTTGACGTAACTGAGGGATTCCCACTTTGTTGTCGTTCACGGTGGCAACACAACCGCAAAGCACGATTGGAGTATTTCTAAAGCCTGTAGCTTATAGTGGCGTGGTGGAGAAGAACGATCGTTTTCCCTCCGTTTTGGAATTGGAGGAATCACTATTTGAAGAAAAGAACAATGCATAATTTCAATCGAGCAGTGACCCTCTCTATTTCTCTGCCTCTCTCTCTCTCCTCTGTGTATCGCTCGCCTTCCCTTTCTATCTTTCTCTCGTTCCCTCCTGCCAACTGGGGCATGTCATATACATTTTGCTAGCACTTCTCTCTCTCTCTCTCTCTCTTTCTCTTTCTCACACACACACACACACACACACACACTACCGGGTCTGGGCGCTGAAACTTTCCGAAATCACAAAAGAGTTCCCCTACCGGGTCTGTATACTTCGTGACTTTGTTCCTGGTTACCGGGTCTATACACTTCATTTTTAAAAACCTCTCTTTAATGAATTATCTGTGTATCCCAAAAGGCCACCTCTATTCTCACCCCGGGTGAGAATAGTGCAGGCGAGTCTTTTGGCTATTCTCACCCGGTGCGCATTCATCGTTATAGCCTAGATCTAGGCCAACCAATTTTGCGTTCACCCTAAAACACAGAATTCTACACTGTGATAACAGAAAAATTGTAGAATTCTGTGCCGTGAACAAACGTTCCATTACTACTGTTAGCCTACTAAAAGCGAACAATTTTGTCTGTGGGCAGTGGAGAGAGAGAGAGAAAGAGAGAGAGAGAAAGAGAGAGAGAGAGGAGTAGCGCGAGAACTTCCGGGCAAAACAAAACGGCGACCCGCGTAGTTCGGCTCTATTCGAAAAGTTAAATAGCCGTAGCATCTTTGTAGACGACCAAATTAATTTACTGTTGTGTTATAACATCATTTTATAACTTTGTTTTGGTCAATTTGATCGTCCACACCGATAGACAGTATTCAGAAAGAGATAGAGAGAGAGAAGAGGGGAGGAGTAGATCTTGCGAGAACTTATGGGCAAAACAAAATGGCGACCCCCGTAGTTCGGCTCGATTCGAAAAGTGAAATAGCCATATAGCATCTTTGTAGTCGATAAAATTAGCTTACTTTTACACTTGTGCTATAACGTAATCTTTTCTTTGCCAATTTTATATCCATTTGATCATCCACATCGATAGAAAGTATTCCGAAATTAGGAAAAACAGGTCTTGTTTCACACCGGGTGAGAATAGCCTACGGTGGCAAGTCTCACCCGGGGTGAGAGGTCGGGGTGAGAGGTCGATCGTATTTCTATTCTCACCCCGGTTGGAATAGCCACTTCCTAAAATGTTCACTTGTAGAGGCAAAAACTATGGGAGCCAAAACTATGACCTCTGTCACTGCCTCTGCTTCATCAACAAAGCAGTAACCCGCATTCACAGTGAGAGACTGGAGTTGAACGATTACGATGTGTCACTACTGTGTCATCGCAGCAACGGCAACAGCCCAGGGCCGGGATGGGAGGGAGTCTTTACTTTAAGTTTAGTAAGCGAAGTTTTTCTACTTCTCGCCAGCGTTCTAAATGTGTAGTATCTTTTAGATTCTGGCTTATCTTGCAATCTCAAAATAAGAATAGAAGTCACTAGATATCTACATTGCATCGGGGTAGGGCATCCTCTGCTGTGCCAGCCACAGTGACAGTGACAGTGAGTTAGTTTGAAAAGAGTGAAAGTGAAGTTGAAATCGGGGGTACGATCTCTGGATTATGCCTATGCTCAAGTCTTCGTGGACTTCGGTAACATTCCCCCCATAATAACAATCGCTTTCGTTTAATTATCTGCTTACATATATAACAAAATTAATGTCTCTAAATAACAAATGTCAGCCTTACTTGAACATCCACAGTTATATCAGTACCATCCAGAAGCATTATGGTGCAAACGATAGCATTCTTCTTCTTGACACTTGCATGTTGGTGTTGTTGACCCACATCTTGCTGCTGCGGTCGTCGGGTACGACGTTTGCTCAGAAAGCGGATCAAGGCCGCCATGCTACTAAGAACACAACATTTAAGAAAAACAACAAACTCTAAAATATAGTTACAGCTTTCCAGTCAAACGTCACTCGAAACTGAAGGTTAAAACACAGAGCCATTACACACAGTAAAATCCATCTCAGACCGACTACATGATTCTTCCTCTTCCTTCTTACGGAGAACGACGGAACGAACCGATGACTTCCGGACAAATAAAAAAAAGTTGGATCCGGCTCTTTCCGCTGCCACTGCTAGCGTCCTAGCAACAGACATTGGTTCCTCGCAGTTTCGGTTTTAACAAAGTTGATAATTGAATGACTCTTACAGAGTCCTTGAACAACTATTCATGGCTGTCTCAAGATCAGTTAAAAAGTTGTTCGAGGGCAATTCACCAGGTAATACATACTCTTGCTCTTTATACATCTAGATCTAGTGCAAAATGGATGGGGAGGATGCTGTTGGGATTGTCACTGAAAAGTGAAATAGCCTAGCCTACAGTCACACTACACAGTAGTAGTCACGTTTAACTTAGTTATTAATCTAGATATCTAGTTAAATTTTACGATTGAGTGGTTTAATAATACGAATATTTACAGTAAACAGCGGTATAAACAATAATAGCAACAAAAACAGCTATGGTTCGAATTCTGAATCTTTTGCACAAGAAGAGATGGTTGAAAAGTTTGAGCTTTGAAACTGAGAGGTTTGCTGTGAAGTTTGGAAACATTTAATATTACTGGGGTGTTTTGATGCTAGATCTATAGAAAATTCACAATTGACAACAACAGGAGAAATTCCACACAAAGGTGTAGATTATGTCCCCAGCAGTCAATAACCTACAAAATGTATTATATGATTGTACAGCCTGCAATTTTGTCAGACTATACCAGAGTATGCTATTGTTCCTGGTTATAGATTTCATTTTTAGTACCTACTGATCTCGTACCCAAGAATCTTTCTTTATATTTCAGTGAATAAATATGATCTTCTTACACTGGAACAGCAAGGAGTTGGATTGACGGAAGAGCGAATGGTATTAGCCTTTCAAGCCCTTGATGAATTGATACCAAATCTTGGTGTTTTTTCCCGGATATTTCAAAAACTGAGAGAGGATTTATTTGGTATGTTTATACTATCATCTTCCAAAGCCAGTGAATAATTATTTTTGTCAAAGCCTGCAGATGTAACATTACTTCTTTTAAATAAATTAACTGCACTGCAATTACATTTACCGCTTTTGAAACATAATGAAATAGTGATTTTTTTTCTTCTGTCTTATCTTGTCCTGTCGTTTCATTCAGTATATTGTTGATCTGATTTTGACTGTCAGAATGGAAAAAGAATGACTATTATCATTTGAAAAATATTTTTATAATTATCATGCCTAACGTTTGTGAGTGTGTGTGGGGGGGTCTTTTTAATTTATATTGCTTTTTCTGAATTCACACCGCTGACTGCTTATTTGTCCTCAGAGGCTGTTTATAGTGATGAACTCACAGGGTCAGCTGAAAGCCAAGGAGTTGGGGACAGTGGCTATATTCAGAGACTTCCTTACTTTTCTTTGGTCAGACAAGTGTACAATGAAAGACATGAATTTACAGAAGAACTCAAGGAACAACTTGAAATTGTAAAGAAAAGGTAAGTACCCTAGTGATTTAATTTTTGTTTCCCTGTTACATCTTTGTTGAAGTTTGTGATACTGCAGCACTGTTTTGAGGATATCATGCTGCTCCACTTTTGGAATGCCAATTTGGAAATGAGGTGGAAAGAAAGGATAAACATCTAATTAATACTGCTATGGTAGCATTGCAAAGCATGATATTTTTAGCATGTAAAAAGAAGTGCATCAAAAATATTGATTTATATATATAAAACAGAATTCTATTATTTCTCACTCATCGGCCTACCTTTTTCTTTTATTTTTTAGGCTTTTTGACAAGCACAAACAGCTTGAGGAAGCCCAAGAAACTATTGCAGACAAAGAGGACCACATAAGTGTTTTGAATTCTACAAAGGATGAGCTCCAGTCTATCATTGAAGATAAGGACAAACAAATTGAAGAGTAAGTCTTTTTTTTATACAATGACAGTTTTGTTTTCACAGGTGTAGAGGCAAAAGGAAACTATTATAAACAGTTCAATATCTTTTATTGATTGGTTTGAAAAGATAGGCAAAAAAGCATTATACATCTGCTTTAAGAAGTGAATGGAAATAAGGTGTTGATAATAAAATATTATAATAGCAGGAAGTTCTTTTTAAATAAACTATAAGTTTTTAGAAATTATCTCTGACTTGCCTGCTGAAGTGGAACAGATTTCTTATGAGCTTGGCTTGCATTTCGACTTTCAAAGGTTGTTTTGAAGATGGGTCCTTAATTATTTAACTCCTTCTGAAATATTTTCCTCTCTGTTGACATTAAGAGATCAATAAAAATTAACATCATCCTGTCAGTTTGTTAGTGTTTGAGCGCTTAATCGGATGCTTGCACTGTTTGCTTCCTGGGAAGCCGAGAATGTTTCTGAGTGTTATAGGGTCTTCTGGGGTACTAATATAGAGTAAAACACTTAAAGCTTGCTGTTGAGCAGGGGTATACGCTATACAAATGCTATTTATTGTTTATTGTCATATACAATTTATTAAAACTACTGACGTTTAAATTTTCCAGGCTTGAAGAAGAGCTTGAGCAGACAAGAGATCAGGCAAGAAACAAAGAACATCAACTTGAATGTGATATTGCTGATCTCAAGGTAATTTGAATATATCACAGTGTATCATGTCATGTAAATTTGTTGATTTATCAATGAGCTCTGTTTCAGAAACAAAACATTTCAACTTGAATTTTAAGTTTTAGTCTTGATGGTAATTGTCTGTTGCAATATACATATATGTAGATCTTGACTATAGGGAATCTGGATAAAAAACAATGACTATAGGAAATACATAGTTGATATACTGAATATAGTATTAGAGTTCTTTCAGGGACAATTATGGTCCTCAGCAACTGTTAGTTATCCTGGTTTCCAAAATGTGAAGCTGATGAAAAAAATGCAACGTCATATCCCAGTCTGAACACTAGTCTTTCATAGTATTTGCCCCCTCTCCCCTTCTTATTAAGATAATTGCACTTACTCTAAGTGAAGTGCTGTTTGTGTCGAGGATACAATATCAGTTCCTGCACAGTTAGAAATGGTCCATCTATTGGTCTTTGGATCTAGAGTCGGGCAACATAATCATTAGACCTCCAACACAGGAACACCTGTTTATTTTTATGCGGGGGTTTGAGTCTTTTATCCTGCTATATGTGTTATTTTGTCAACAGAATCTTTTATACAGCTTAAAAAACTGGTACCATCACCCTTAAACAATTTAAACATATGCACAAAGTGTTTTGGAATTATGGTGACAAGACAAAAAAATTGAACTATTTAATTGTGTTTTATATTGTTCTTTTTCCCTTGTTTTCTCACTCATAATAACAATACAGGAGTCACTTGATGAAGCCAAAACAGAGATTAACTATCTGTCACAGTTCAAAAAGGGATATGATGATCTCTACTATGGTGAGATTCATGAATTTTAAAATGTTTTTTTAAGGTTTGAAATTTTTGTTTTCTTGTTTTCTGTAGATTTCTTATTCAGGCATGTAATTCGTTACTGGTATTCCTTGTTTCTCTGTCCTGATCTGTTTTGCTCAAAGTGCAAAAGTAGAAATGTGCTAATGAATCAAATTTTAGAGTCTTTTATGAAGGCTTTTCAATTTTTCTTGTCATATGAAAGTCGACATGATCCGAATTTCACATTCTGCGTAATGCAGGGATGGTGTACCTAGTCTGAATTGCATGATTTTAGTTTGTGAGAAAGAAATGCTTGCATTTCCTTGTTTTATTTGTCTTGAGCAGTAGCCTATAGTTACACAAACTTACTTTCAGTTAAGATCATTTCCCAGAGAAAGAAACTTTGCAAAATGTATTTGACTCCAAGTCGCAGTAGCCTATTCTTCTCTTGATGGTTCACACTTTTTAAAATTTCTTTTTGTCATCAGCCTTCATGGAAAAAAATGATGCACTGGATTGCAATCCAAAGAAAAAGAAAAAGTCAATGATATCTACAAAGCGAGTAAGTTTCGTTCATGTTCAAATTAAAACCAAAACTATTGTTGCTGTAAAGTATTTTGAACTTTTCTATTTTGCTTGACCTTCAGGACAGTATAAAAAGCTGGAATGTACTTATGTACTCAAGTTGCAAACATATCAATAGCTGAGTGCAAGATTCCAATAAACACCAAAAGGAAAAATGGTGTTTATAGGAGTCTAGCATTCACTCATCGCTATAAAAAAGAAACGATTTAAGACATATTTTTCAATTTTTTATCTTCATCTGTACTCCTGCCCTGAGTGCTACTAACTTTTACTTATATAGCTCTCTTTACAATCTGGGCTTTAGGAGTCCTTCCTCTTCAGTAAACAGCATACCTTTTTCTAAAGTACTTTTCATTCATTAAAAAAAAAACTTTCTTTACTTTTTCAATTGAAATAAACGTTTTGTTTTGCTAAGTCAGTCAGTCTCCGCATGCTTTAATTTTTGTTTACTTTCAACATTCTGGATGTCTTTACCATGCACAACATGGTATTGGGACCTTTTGAATTTTTGGGCTTGATTGGAAAAAAATATGTGCAAGATCTCATCTACACTAAAATCTGAGTTGCGGAGAACCTGAGAAAAAGACAAAAGCTCTTTTCCTCCAATCGTATACGCAAGAACCCAAGGTTGATCCAGTGCTTTGAGACAAAATGTGAACTTTTTTTCTTGAGTTTTATAGGACTTCTGCTATTTTATGATCTGGGGAAAGTTTTAAGTCATGCACACACATTAAGAATATAATGTAAAATTTAAAAGCTATTTCATACCTTGGCTGTTTCTATCTGGTCAGGCAAATTTGCTGAGTGGGGCTGAGTCTGCACAAAAGCTGGAAGAGCAAGTTCTGTCTGTTATGAACACAGCTATTGAAGGTATCCAAAATTATTACTAATGGATATTTATTTGAATTACTTTTGATTCCATTTATAGTCACTCTTTTGAAACTATTGATAAATTCTTTGTATGACTTCTCCCAAAATTCTATAGCACCTTTGTGCCATTTTCAGCACAGGAAGGTTATTTATGAGGCAGACCTCCCATTTACTGTTCATCAGACGAGGCTCAAATTTACAAACACCTCCTTTGGGATTTCAAACCTGGGTTATTTTGAAGGAGATAAGCAGCTAATCTTGAGACCCATACCTGGCATAAAGCCGAACCAGACTGTAGTAAAGATATTGGCTACATTCTGTTAAGTGTTTTTTATGTTCTTAATATTTTAAGTATTTCTTAACAATCAAAAACTTTGTTTTAACATTAAAAATTCAATGTCTGCATTCGTGGATCTTATGGAATGCAGCAAGATAACGGAGTTAACGATCTGATTTCACACAGACTTCAACATATCATCCCTAATATTGCAAAGTTGAACGTATACTTTTATGCTTTGCTGACAGAAAAAAAAATCAGTATTTCGAATTTCTTTGGGGGGGTTTTTATGTTTCAGAATATGACAAGTACATTGAAACTCACAAGACAGATCTTGTGGAGAAGGTTTACCACGAAGACATGACTGAGGCAGAATTGGACTTGCAGGATCTAGAGATGAATGAAGCAGATGAAGAGGTAGATTTTCTTTCCTGGATAGCTGTGATAACGTATACTGCATTGAAATCAGTCATTATAAATGGAGAGTTGTTTGAGAACTGGCAAGTAAGACTGGACATGTCGTACTGATTAAAGATGAGTTGAAAATAACCAGCTGTATTGGTGATGATATAAGCAACAGAAAAAATTCTGTCTCATTGCTTATGGTGCAGGTTTTAATAGAAAGTTGTCTCCCTCAAAATAATGGGTCCATTTAACTTTATTCATGGTAGATTTCATACAATATTGGAATGTTTTTATATCACTTTCTAAGCTGGCTAGAGAATTTTAGTTTTTTAAAGAATGCATGTGAAGGTTGTTGATGAAAGCTTGAAAACAACATTGGGAGGCGCTTGTTCTCAGAAAAATGGTAGCCTTTATTTTAACCCAGCAAGGCATACAGTGGTCAGATGAAGTATATCATTATCATCATCATGCGGACAAGTATTTATAACAATGGCAGTGTGAGTTGTAGTGGGGACAAGCTAACAACTCTCTGTTCTAAATCAGCTGACTAAAAGCCTTAGGCATCAGCAAGGTATAGGCCTCTAAACAGGTAGGGTGTTCTCTAAATTACTACCTGTCCTCTCTTATAATGTGCCTTTGCCATTTCCTTCAGGTCTGAAGTACACCCTCTTTAAATAGTTAATTTGTGTATGTAGTGAAAAAAATCTATGTCACAATATTTGCTAATTACTCTTCAGCTTAGCTGTCCAACTTTAGGAACAGAACACCGGCTAAAAATAAACTTTGTGCAGTGGTCAGTGATATCTCATATTATGTAATATTATCCTGTTTGCTCTACACACCTTCATATATACACGCAAAGAGTAGGATTTTACATCTCACACTGCTCGCTGAACATTACTACAGGAGAGACAAAGCTCACAGTCTGCTCAAATTTTTAAATATAGTTTTAAAGTAATGACTGTCACTATCAACTGTAGAACATAATACTGTCAAACATTCTCTAATGGCCACCTGTCCTAGACCATCATCAGTACAAAAGACCAGTGCCCACTTCTCTTTCTTTGTATTACAATGACTCTGTTCAAGACGGCTACCCATTTAGGCCAACCACTTTTCTCCTCAACAATGGGTGCTGGTCTTGGACAATTTCGCCAGTATTTTGTATGAGGCTCATCTTTTCTTTCTTTTGATTTCTTCCCCAAAGCTGGAATCTGTCCAAAAACGGTTCCAGGGCACCATTGGGAACCTGATGACAGAGCTGGAGTTACTACGTCAACACAGTACCATGTTGATGGAGCAGCTTCAGATCTTGGAGGAAATCAAACCGGCTGCACCGTAATTATTATAATTTAGTCTACTTACAATGCAGAGTCATATTTCAGTTCTATTTTATTTGAGTTGTTTGTTAGAGTTAAGGTTGTTTTTGTTTTGGTTTACTTTGGAAGTGGGTCATTTTGGAAACAAAGGTCACTGCTTGTGGGTTGTACCTGGTTTACAAAGCATTCACACACTGAAAAATGATATCGTCTCATAAGCAGAGAATTGATATTGTTTTATTATTGCAGTACGTAGGCTTATTTCTATTTTGGATAAATTTAATAAGATGGTGTTGTTTCTCATTATATACATAAGTACTGAGTGATAAAAGAACCCTTGATGATTTATTCTCCAAAAAAACAATTAGTTGTTTCCCTGATTTATGATTTACTCTTTAGTTCCTGTTCTTTTTCTTTGCTATGAGTACAGATAGGACAAGACTTGGCAATTGGAAATAAATTGTTGATGTGCTACCCTTTACATACAATCTTTACTTTTTTTCAGTGGAAAATAAAAGAAGAAAGCATACTTTACAAGGTACTAAAACTATATATACTGTACTGTTAATTTTTATTTTAAATTTTTTTTACCTTCTTCAGGAGGAAGAAAGAGACAAAAGCTGCAAATGGAAAAGGTAAGCTTCAAAATAATTTGGTCATTTAATCTATTTTACAGAATAAACTGTAGTGCTGATTTTCATCCATTTCAATCATTTTTACTACATGTTTGGTTTGGATGTCAAAAGAATGCATTTCTTTTAAATAAATCCTGTCTCTGTCTGCTTTGGTTAAGCTATTGCGAGGCAGAGGCCAGTACTGCCGTGGAGAGGATGATGCTTTTGGGAATAAAAAAAGGAAGCGGAAAATCTGGCATCCTTGCAGGAAAGAACAGAAGAACGTTCACCCAGATGTGCACTGGCACAATCAGTAGAGGGACCCTCGGCAACATTTTGGAGAGAGCAACGGAGCATCAATGGACATGTCCGGAGTGCAGGGATGTTGCTTCCTGAAACAAGAACAAGAACAAGTCAGATTGTGTACACTATTCATACTAAAGTCTCCTTTTTGTTGCTTTTTGCAGGAGATTCTCTTTTGTTTGCTGGGTTAGAAGAGGAAGAGATCACTGAGGAAGTTGCTGATCCGTTCATTCCCCAAGAAAGAGTCTTCAGTAAATACGCTGCCATGCTGTACACTTCCAACAACCACGGGAAAACGTTTGAGGAGTTCAAGGATGCAAAATACTGTGCCAGTTGTGGGGAAAAAGTGAGCTTGTTTTAAATGTTTCCATTATGTTTCTTTCCAAACGGCCATTTAATGCCTAAAGACACTCTGTTTGACTAAAAAATAGCTACTTTGTGTTTTATGTATGCTTCATGTTTTGCTGGCTTTTCATCAAAATATTGAATAGAAATAATTCCTATACAAATGTGAGATGAAATGACAAACTTTATTTTTAACATTTGCATGTTGAATTCTCTCAGTGAGAATATTATGCGGCAACGTATATCTTAATTCTGCTCTCAGACTTTCAAAAGAAGTTATAAAGTTATTTGCTTGAGGTATCAGTACTTACTTTTACGTACAGTAGAGTTCGCTTAAATCAAATTCTGTGCGACTGCCAGATCTTCGTCAGCTTAGCTGGATTTTCAGTTAAGAGAGGCTGCTCAAAGAGAAAAAAATAAAGTGGTCATTTTCTTTTCTTTCGGGTTACCACTGTTTTTTGGATTCACCGTGTTTGGCTTAAGCGGACTCCACTGTATATGGAAGTGCTCTGTCAGCAACAGCTGTATCCTTGTGTCGAGGTAGACAACAAAATGCAAACTTTATTGTTACATTAGTAGAAGGTTCAGATGTTGTCCACTATAGGAATTTCCTTCTTTTTTAAAATTTTCTCAGACTGTGATATGTCCTCACAAGTTGGGAGGAGCTGAGAAAATTTTTATTCTCCCTCACAACTGCTCTCACATCAAAATCATACGACCAAAAGTGAGGATCAACAAAGAATTTGCAGAGTAAGTATGAGGCATATTTTAGAAATCTACATTAAGGTGTGCTGTTTTCAGAGAATCTTTTATTCTAGGAACCATATCCTACTTATGAATTGTTATACATATATATTATGTAGTTGTAGATTTTTGCCACTTTTGACTACTGGCCTTTTTTTTTTCTCAAAGACATGCTCAATACCTGTCTTTTTCTGGTGACTTATGCCTCAAATATTCACCAGTCCAATGAATAGTTTAAGTGTTTGTACCCTTTAAACCTCCTTTTTTGCATTGCTTTTACTTTTAATGTCAAAATATTATATCAAAGACTCAGGCGATTCGAAGGTGCCACTGGTAGGTCATACTTCTTAATTCTACTTCTGTCATTTCTGTCTGTCTGTCCTGCTTTTTCCTGGCACTAAGTGACTGTTATTAAGTCGATGTGCATCTCTTTGCTTAAATGAAATTCTGTTACAGATGTACAGTTATGCCATTAATTCACTGGATCTTGTCGTCTGTTCGCAGAGATATTATGAAACCCCAGAGCCCGGACCCCACCCTAGACTTTGCCCCATCCATGAGCAGTGCAGGCCACAGCTTTGTGTCAGGTCAGATCCAGGACATGCCAGCCACACCCGGCACAGTCACATCCAGGGAGAGTCCGTCGCTGGGAGCTGGGGAGGTTTACATGGTACACAAACTCTCATTGTATTAAGTTGCAATTTGAATACTATGCTTGTGTAAATGTGTGTGTTCTGCTTTGATGTTTCTATTTGTTTGCTTTCTTGTTTTCTTGCTTTTTTATTTGTGTTTGCGTGTGTGTGTGTGTTTGTGTTTGTGTGTGTGTGTATGTGTGTGTGTATTTTTGCAGAGTATTTGTGTGTGCCTGCATTCAGGAAAGATCCTGTGCCCCCTATTTCCATTATTTTACTAAACACAAATTTCAATTTTGTGTTTATATTTTTAGGTGCATTATTCTGTATCATTGAATTTATTACAGGCTTGTGTCAGCTGATTATAAGATCTGTTGCTTTGTGAAATTAACTTTTTTTTTTTTTGGGGGGGGGTAGTTTTCTGATAATGATATGATATTAAATGAAGAATGATTGTCTTTACTTTTGTCAAAAAAAGAGCATGGCACATATCTATCTCTTAATTTTTTTAAGGCAGTACCTACAGATAGATATGCGTCCCTTGAGTTCAATTGAGCAAGAAGATGGAAGATAGTTCTCATAGCTTAAAAGAGTAGGCAGATTCCATGATACTACTTTTCCTCCTGTTTCAACCCCCCAAAAATAGTTTTGAGCTGTGAATAAATCATGATCTTGTGTCTACATTTTTCCCAGGTTCACACTATGCAAAGGTTATGGGATGACTACAGACAACGAACAAGCATTGAAAGAACAATCCCAAGAGCTCTTGATCCAGTGAGTGCCCTAAGGCATTCTTTGATAAAACTTTAAGTTTAGATTTCGACATTTCTTCATATTTGTCTGTTTCGGACATCACATAGGGTAGTAGTTGTGGAAAGGAGAAAGCAAAAATTGTCCTATCTGTTCTTTCTAACAAACAGATTGTTATTTAACATAGTATGGACAATGAGAGTGGCGCAGGAGATTGACTCACCAAGTTCCACGATTGGCCCTTAGTTTCTGTTGAAACATCATCATCCTAAAGAAAGGCTGTTGTCTCACTCAAATTTAGAGTAATTATTTTTCAGTTTTGCTGTTTTGGAGCTGAGGACAGTATTTATGTTCTCTGCAACAAGAGTGGAAAATTATGACAATCACTTTCGATACTGTGGGAAGAAAGTGATCCTGGCAAGATTCATTTATGGCTTTATCTACTTTGGTCAATATTTTGAAAGTTGAAACATGTTACATTCATTCTATAACAATAAGTATTGCTCTATTATGTGAATTTTCTAGGCCTAAAGATAGTTTCCTTCAGAAGAATGTCATTATGTTACGCGATGAACTGAAACAGATATTTTTTTTAATAAATTAAAGGCACACATTTACTCTTTCCAGCAGAGTTTTATTAATGTATACACTTTCTAGCAATGATTAGCATCCATATCAACTGCTTGGAGAGACTTTTTGACTTGTAATTGCTTAAGTTACTTTTTATATTATTGTTTTTCAGGAGAGATCAAAATCCCTTCTCGAGCAGTTCCTTGGTTATGTTGTGTGGACTGATGAGTATACCACTGATGAGGAAGCAAACTTGTCTATTTTGGTAAGACTGCAAACTATTTCTGGTATGTATAACAGTTTAGATTAGTAGATGCAGAATTGTCATTGCCACCGTAAACTTAACTCAATACTGTAGACTAAAGGATGTATTGTCCATGTTCCTGCTGTAAACTGAAATCTTTTGTTTTCTGTTGTTTCAGTCATCTTTTGACTTTTTTCTGGTATTCAACGACTGTCCGTGCATCCAACCCATTTTTTCAAAGTCACTAAAAACTTATTAATAACCTAATGCTGCCCTGCACTGATTGTTGCAGTGGAACTCGGATTCAATGAAAGGAGATGGATTTCCCGTTTATTTTCTTCTTTAAAATCAATAAAAATAACCCGCATTCAACGAACACTTAAATCAGTGAGCTCAGATTGAACGAGGTCGCTTCCAGGGTGAACAGCCCCCGCAGACATTGCTTCACTCGTTTTTCTCCCACAACAAACTTTATCTATTCCAAGAAACCATCCATTGCGCCTGCATCGTGAACCATTATTCACTTAC
>NW_004797313.1:518643-533961 GCF_000002075.1 Aplysia californica | reverse complement strand
GGGGGGGGGGCACCATCGGCCCGGGCGTAGAACATTGCAAATACAAACGCGTCACTGTCTTTTTTCCCCCCGGAATCTGATCATTTTTACAATGATAGACTAGTCTTGACGTAGATCTACGTAATGAATTGTGTGATGGTCTAAGGAATCAAAAGTTGCCGTATGCTAGGCTCACAGCAACACAACTTTTTGGCAAACAACCGAGATGACACGGGCTAGCATTTGAACGAATCAGTCTTTTTTTTTTTCACAGCTCATAATATGCAGGCATTCAGGCACCACTTGTTACTTTTCTTTATACATTACTTGCTCTGTGCCAGTAATTATCTACACAAAACCTCATGTTTGCTGTAACGAACACTTGGATTGAACGAGATTTTAGACCTTGTTGAATCCGAGTTCCATGTATTAGGTGTCAAGCTAAGTGTTTCAAAACAGTGGGAATTTGCAGCTGACAAACACAATGATTTTTTTGTTTTAACACGTATTTGCTTCCAATATTAGGACACCTTGTACTGCTTCATGCATGACCGATACCTGGTGGAAGATGTGATGTACATGGCTACTCATGACTTCTTGTCTGCTATCACAGAATATAGTGGAATAGACAAGGTTTGGGCATTTTTCTTTTCTTTTTTTTACTTTATTTGACTACTGTGTGCAAGGTTAACAAATAAAAAATGATGGTTTCTCACATTGTACAAGATCATAATAATAAAGTATGTAAGTATGTATTATAATAGTTACAAATTCTGTGAGAAAATGTACTTAAGTAAAACAGTATTGATATATGATAAGAATCATAACATTATTGTAAGCTCTGCTATGCCCATATTATTCCGTTAAAAAGAAATGAGCTACTGGAAAAATTGAGTACATTGGGAGAAATGCTGTAAAAAACAATGGCATAGAGAAAAAAGTAGAGAAATGTAATCTCTTCTTATGTATGGGCACAATGATTTTGATGCAAACTGATTCAGAATTTAAAGAGTGCTTTTAAAGGAAATGAGACGAAAAAATGTATAGTGAGTATAAAACTTTGAGTTTTGAGTATCTAGTCTTGTCATACTCATAAGTTTTCCTCTTTCATATTGGTTCCAAAAGTGTAATTATTACTCTTACATACAAATTTCAGTGTAGAAACAATTTGAAGAATTCCTCATTGATGAATTTCATCAGCCATTTCAATGAGAAGTATCCAAACCACATCATATTCTAATTGTTTCTTTCCCATAGATGCTTCAACTCCTTGGCCATGTCCTGGTTGGCAACTTGGATGCGTCATGTCTCCGCTATGTTCTTCTGATGTGTGACTTCATATCTGCCGTGGACTGGAGAGAAGTGGAAGATTTCAGGGCATTCACATCAGTTGTTTACCCTTTTCTCAATGTAAGAAAAAGAAGAACAGTTCATTTAATTAATTGTTATGTGTGAAAAGTTGATTTTAAATGGCTTGATATTTCATCTCTAGTAAACATTGATTATACAAAGCTAAAATTACTTTTGAAAATATATAAATGCATCATTAACCCTTTCAGGGTATATTAGCAATAAATTGGCCCCAGGAGCTGTCACGTTTTATGTTGTGTGATAAAAGTCATATCCTGGAAGAGTTAATACTTGCTGTAGAGCAATGCCCTGTTGTGGGCGAGGCTTTACTTGTCTTGCTCAAGGAAAAACTGTGGTGGTCAATACTCCAGAAACTATCAACATACAACAACGCTTTAACTCTTTTTATCCAGGCTACGAGTATACTCGTAATGAGGACCAGTCCGGGCTACGAGTATTCTCGGAACAGCGATACGGTCTCGTCAAAGAAGCTAGTTCTGCTTTAATTACAAAAATACGCAAATACGGCGATGCTAGCTCTGCCTGAATATTTTAATTTTCCAATGAACAGTGGTTTCTTTGTTTTTGATGGGTGTAGAAGCTTGAAAGATGTCTCGAAAACGCACATTCACGACCGACGAAGTACTTTTTGAAGTGGCGCTGGTTTGTGAGGGGGAATGATACTAAATTGATGATAGTGACTCTGAAATAAGTGCCGTAAATTCCTTTGTGGATGATAAGAAACATGACTTAGACTCATCTAATAGCGATTTAGATCATGGTGAAGGGGTCAGTACTGGAATCCATGTTCGATGGGTAGGGCTAGATCTAGATCTATAAAAATCCAATGGGACGTTGTGGGCGCGGCAATCAGGGTCAAGTTCGAGGGTTGAATATACTTCAAAATCTACATTGTGCTATTGGTGTATTTCCTAACCACATACATTTACAAAAACTACATTCAATTTCTAACATAACTGCCAAATTTCCTTAAAACCTTAGAGTAAATGTGAGAAGTATAGCACTTTCAACTATACGCACTGACTTCCGACTCATACGGTGCTGCAGCCCCAAGACGGGTACAGAGTCCGTGGGGGTACGGCTAGGATAAAAAGAGTTAAAATTTTCAAGATCACATGTACCTACCATTTCAGCATTAGGCTACAGAGCCTGAACACTTGGTAACCTGAAAAACAGACACAATACTCTCGGCTGTAGAACAACATGAAATTTATACAGTTCTGGAAAAGGAAGTGGTCATCACACTACTTCACACACTAATAGGCAAAAATGGCTCTGCAGCATACTTATAGATTATACTTACTTGTACTTTTCAGATTATAAACTTTCAAATTTGAATAGCATTTTGCTTTATATCTAAAAAATGATTTTTAAGTTATATGGCTTACATAATTGGTGATAAGAGAAATTATGCTGTGCTGTAATATTCAGAGAACAATTTACTCTTAAAAACCTTTAACTTCTAAGACAATGTCTTGTAATGAAGGTCTGGAGCCAACAACTGTTACAGAAACAAGACCCTGTTTTGGGATCTTTATCTTATGCATCACTAAATACTCAATGTCTTTTCAGGAAGATGACCTCGAGAGCCTCCAGATGAGTTATACTTCCTACAGTGAGAACAGAATTTCTCGCCAGAGGGTTTCCTCTTTCATCATCCACATCATACTGAAGTACAGAGAGCCTCGGTTTCATGATGTAAGCTGTCCTAAATAATTGTTTTTGCAGAACAGTGGAAACCACCTTCAATATAATCTTTTAAGTTTTTGTCTTTTCAATTTCATCTTGTTCTTTGCGGTGAAAAAAGAAAGAATGAAGAACCCAGTTTGACAAATTTGTTTGCCGAAAGTCAAGTTCTGTATGTTGCTCTGAGACAATGATAATTGCCACTGAAAAGTACATCTTTCACTGCAAAGGAAACTGTGTAAAATCAGAGCATTGTATTCAACATCCATACTACAACCAGATGCATCATATAGGCTACATTATTCTTATTTACAGAGAATGGACCTATACATAAGGACCCTTTCTTTTGTATATATTTTACTCTCCAGTTATTTCTGTTTGCACAATAATTATTACAGTCATCACATCAGTGTATATTTCTACTCAAGCAAAGCGTTGTGGAGACTCAGTGAGCTTTGGGGATGGGTGTACTTTTATGTCACAGATTGCATCCTCTCAATATGTATGATTACTAATCAACAGTATTACATTTTCACCCTGACAGCTTGAAAACAGGCTGGTGGCCTTTCAGACCAGTGAAGGGGGACAACTGAATGAACGGGAGTTCAAAGAAGCTCTTGACAGCTTGTTGCCCCTGAGCAATGAGCGCACCAGGAGGCGGTTATACATGCAGGCTGAGCGAGCTGTGAGGTGGGACGGCATCATTGCAGCAGTGCCTATCATGAGATTGGCTCGTATCCTTTTATTTTGTCTTTTACATTTTACCTGTATTTTGGACCATCGATCATCAAAAAAAGAAAAGTCTGTCCCCACCCACCTCCCTTTTTCCCCCCGGTAGAATTCTCATTCATTATTTTTAAGCTTGGTAATATTGCTCAAAGAGTAATTAAATCTGGCCATAACTGTTTTGCAACGATTGTTTCATCCAGGTGTTTAGAATAAAGAGAAAGTGGCATAATATGGCAATCACATTTGCTCATTTTTCAAATTGTAATTTTAATGCCTCTGATAACAAAGCATTACCTCACCCACATTTTTTTGTTCTCTTCTGTGTACTCTACTAGGGGGGGGGGGGTTGTGGCGAGGATTGGATTGGGGCTTTGGGGGGGAGGGGGGTGTTGTGGCGAGGATGGGGGTTCTGGGGGGGAGGAGGGGTTGTTGCGTGTTTTTTTGCATCCAAAATGACAGTAAAAGATTTCCTTTCATTGTAGCAAGAAATCTCTGGTTACCTTGCCTTACAGCAGATCACTAATCTGGTAAAGGAAAACGTTGCTGTCAGAGTGGCAGAGTGGAGGGACAGGCCAAGCAGTGCTGGCTCAGGTACACAACGGTTGTCTTGTATGAAGAACAGAAAACATGATATGGATCTATAGTATAGTTCGCTTAAACTGAAACCAGCGGGACAGCTAGATTTTCTTTAATTAGCCAGGTTTTCAATTTCGAGAGGTTGCTCAAATAGAAGAAAATGTTTATTTTCTTTCGGTTTACCGCTGTTTTCGGATGAGCTGTGTGCAGTTTAAGTGGACGCCACTGTATCTTCGTGAAGTGAAGTTTGATTCAATATCCACTTGCTTCTTTCTTTTTCCATGTTCCTAATCTTTTATTAGATCTCAGAGGTTCTGTTCTTACCTTCATTAGAACACACCTGATTTTTCTAAACAATTGTTTATTTTCCAATAGGATCGTTTTGTATTCACTCGATACTTTAGATATGATGCGTAGCTTTAATATTTTTGCTTCTCACACGTGGTTGTATGAATATGAACATGTATCTGAGTACAAAAATAATTATGTACCTTCTTTCTGTTGTCAAAGTTGGTGACTAATAGAGTCTGAAGAAAAGACCATCATTCTCCTACTGCTAAATGTAACAAATATTCTTTCCATATGATCTGTTCCCAGTCCCTCGTCAGGGAGACGTGACTCATGAGATCATAAGTTTCGACAAACTTCTCTCTCTGTCCGATGTGAAACTAATGGCTGCTAATATGAACAGGTAAGCAGTACATTAAAAGGTAATTTTTGATTATTTTTTTACTGTTTATTCAGTTATGGAGTTACCTGAAGCTATCTATTAAGTTTTGTGTTGAGGCTTATTTTGATAAATACAGTAAATAAAACCCGGGGGGGGGGGGCCTGAAAAACTTAGGCGTGCCCATTTCAAACTTAAAACCTGCCTGAAGGGATATATGCTATAACCCATTCAATATGTATTATTGTTGCAAATAGAACTAACTGTAGATACAGTAGCCTGTTCAGTTGACATGACCATATTTGTACAAAAATCAGCACATCTTTGAGAAACCCTAAATTTATGCTGTTCCTCATATATGTGTACACTCATTGATTCATTCTGTCTTGATTTCAGACAAGCCAAAAACAGGGAAGAAAGAAAGACAACTTCATCTCAAGATGATGATGAAGAAGACTGGTGAACAGAAAGCTATTTATAAAACTATCCAAAAGAATTGATTGAAGGATACATTGCTCATAGATTAATAAAGACAAGAGTACAAATACATGTCACTTTCAGTTTCATTTCTATTGCAGACCCTGAGCAAGTGTATAGCTTGGCTCCTTAGCTGAAAGCTTTGTTACAGTTTATGCAAACTTTTGTCTTTGGTTCATTATTATCATTGAATGGTTAGATCATTATTTTGTTGTAAACAACTTGTATTGCTTTGAATTCATCAAGGGCAATGAAACACTGACATTCTTTTGTCATGAACGTTTTCTCTTTTGTTACTTTACTTCTTGTACTTCTATGGAATTGATGTTGATAGAAGGAATGGAAGAATAAACTTAATAAAGAGCAAAGAAATGCCTTTGCTAATTTCCTTCGCCATGTAGACATGGATGCCCATTTGTTTGCAACTTAATAATGCAGCACAGGTCAGTAAAGATAACAAACATGACCAAGATGGACTTGCTTTGTTTGAAAACATGGTTATAGTCAGATTTTGTTCTTATTGACTGAGACCGTCTTAAGACCCTTGCAAAGGAAGATGATGTGAAACAAAAATAAACAAACTTTGTGTTAACGATCACTAAGTTAGACTCACTCCACATTTTGGTGCCCTCAGTCCGACTTTGTGTCCTTGGGAAAGGCGCTTTACAAGAGTTTTCCCATTTGACTCGCTCCTATAGAGATGAAGGTCAAATTCAGTGGTCCCGTCTCTTAAATAACCTTAAAGTGTTGCAGAGAGTGTTAAACCTCTACTCAGTTTTGCACCTCTGTTGTATATCGTGTCAGTTCATGTAGTGTAGGATTTCCTGTCTTTCTGTTGTTAGAGAAAAAGATCTGATGTTATTGGATGGCGAACAAAAAAGAAATATGAATTACACCTCAGCAAAAAGAGAAAAAAAAATCATGTGAGTTAAAAAGTAAAGTATGGAACATCCGAAATTCCGTTTTTGAAAGAGTGAAACTTTAAATGTTGCATCAATCAAGCCATAGTAGGCCACGAGCCCTGGGTCTTCTGTTTAAGGGGGGGAGTTTGTGCATGCTGCTGCGATTGCTGCTGAAAAACGTAAATTTGCAATGGAGGGCCTGCTTACCAGCTAGTATATAGTACAAGATGCAAAGTAAGCCTCAAATAAAACTTACAAAAAATATGCAATGAAAACCGCACCCATCAGAAGTTGGTAATGTTAATAATTTTCTGCACCTCAGCAACCGACTAGTTTGTGAATTGATGTAAACTTGATACACAGAGGCTTATTCAGAACTATTCATTGATAACTGCTCGAAAAGTCTGCTTGCCATTATAATGCATGACATTTCACAAACAAAAACAGTGAAATTTTCATGCTCTGCCTTTACTGTATTTAATAAATTATTCTGAGCAACATAAAAATTTTCCTTCATACTCATACATCCATTTCTTGCTACTGTCATCCATACTATGCTTTTTCGCCACTTTGTCTTTGGTGTGGCATACATTAATGTATGACTGTAAGTAAAAGGAATTAAAGATTACCATTTTAAAGAGTTAATAGCTTTTTATCTTGAAAATTCTTCATTTTTTGCCAGTTTATCACGAACCTCATTATACCGCCAATCTTGGGATGAGCATGAAGTTTGGTGGAACAGAGGGGCTGGCGGGAATAACAGGGTTCTCATAAACTAGTGTTTGTAGCCTAACACTAACATCAAGGGAAATGATTGTTCTGTGTAATCCACAATTAAAAAGTGTCTTTTTGTTGGTTGATTCCATGCATTTACTGATTTAGGGCCAAGTCTTCTCTCTCCCTCTCTCTCTGTTTATGAGCATGTGCACGAGTGCAAAATCAAATTGAAAATTACATGCTCTGTCGGATCAGAGGCTATTATTACATGTATTAGAAAAGGTTGTTTTCTTTAGTAGAGGTTTTTTGGCGCTCGCAGCTGCATACGGTCATATGAGCGCCAGAAGATTAGAGGTGTTACAAGAGAGTAACAAACATTAAAAAGAAGAAGGGGAGATAAGGACCATAGACGTTTCATAGGAAAGAAGAAGCAAATCACACCAGAGCACCCGCCAACCACACACTTAATAAACGTTTGTGACCGACAAATTTTGACAAACCCATTTTGCCTGAAGTCTATTAGTCAGTCAAGGGTGGGGAGGGAGCGAACTGACATCAAGCTCTAGCTCACAGTAGTGTGTGTAATTAGTGGAAAATGAAAGTGGAAGAATATCGCAGCACAGCTGCCAAGAAGTTCCTTCCCTCGTGCGCTGTGTGTAGCTCACAAGGCCAGAGATTGCCACTGGTCAACTGTTTTTGATTCCTGTACAGATAGCAAGGATCATCAGCAAACTTGGTAATTTTGTTCCCAGAGCACACTGTACTTTCCTCAGATCCCGATCTGATATGGTTTGACACATTTGAGTTTGAGGGAAACCACATTTATCTCCTTGGACTAGTTAGAGGGTCAAAAGCTACCATTTTGGCACACTTTGTTCAAATCTTCACAATCTTGTTTGTCTCCAGTTGGACCAAGCCAAACGGCTCGGAAGCCATGAAAACAACAAAATGACCTGACTCGACTTCAATATTCATGAGCGCTAAGTCAGGGATTCAAACCCAGGCCATCCAACATGATACCAAATGAGCTAAGGGAGCACCCAGGAAAAAGTTAAAAACTCAACTGTGACTGTCGTGTTTGAGTAAAGGGAAACACACTGAATCTGAAAAGTTTTAGTTTAGTTTTAGTAGAGGTTTTACAGCGCTCGCAACTGCATAAGGTCATATGAGCGCTAGAAGATTAGAGGTGTTCCAAGAGAGTAACAAACATAAAAAAGGAGAAAGGGAGATAAGGACGATAGATGTTTGATAGGAAAGAAGAAGCACACCACATCAGAGCACCCGCCAACCACCCACGAATCTGAAAAGAAAAATGCCACTTACTGCAGGGTAAAATTAAAGCAAGAAAAAAAAAACAGGTAAAGAGAAGAAATATGACCTGCCAGCTGGCCTACTAAAGGCACCTACCGACCACCCATCAACGATCACAAGATATGGAAAGCTTGCTGAGCTTTACTATACAATACTCTCTGAGTAAAGAGAAGCACATCTTCACAATTTGTCATTTGGTACTGAAAGAGCAAGACAGAAAGTCATGAACAACAGTGGGAAAGAAAAGAAGTTAAGTCATTGTAACATATAAAGGTGAGACTAATTCTAGAGAGAAGATAAATTTTTAACGAGTCAAAAGAAGCTCATTGACAAGAAAATGGTAATTTAGTGCAGGGTAAAAACAAAGCGGAAACAAAGGGAAAGAAAAGACGGACCTAACAGTGGCACCCACAACCACCCATAGAAGATACCACAGCAATCATATTCTTAGTTTTAGAAAGAGTCTTATGGCACATGCAACACAAATAGGTAATATAAATGCCGAAATTCAGAGGCTTCGCTAAAGAGATGGGGAGAGAGAGGGAGAAAGAGAGAGAGAAAACGGGGGGGAGGGGTTCTTTTTTTAAGCAAACTAACCACAAACAAAAATCCACAAAATTTTAACACATATGCAGAACATCATCATTATTTTTATTAACATATGTAATGGCCAAACTCCACATGAAAAAATCAGAAGATGCTAAAAATAAGAGACAGGTGAATGATGTGTAAGTGGCTTCCGTTGGTTTTTGTTTTGAAAGTATCACATGAGAACTAAAAATGAAAGAAAATGAAACCCGATAAGCCAAAATATTTTACATTTTCTACAAATGGTGAAAAGTAGTGATCACCTTTTCTACCACAAAACGTTAATCAACACTATACAAATGAAAAGTTATCAAATACTTCAACAAACTAAAAAAAAAAAAAAACAATTTGAGGGTTTTGCTTTACCAGTCACACTATTCAAAATACAAAAAGTGCAAAAATGCTGAGTAAAGACAACACACATTGTTACTTCATGAAGCTATTCGCTAAGAGACCGAGAAGCCCTTTTAAAAGCAAAATCAAAATTCAAGCTCAAAATGCAGAAGTTTTGGTAAACAAATGGTTTCATCTTTAGATTCAACTCATTTCGTAAAATACTGCCAGTTCCATCGTGCAGTTGTACCACTCGTCCAGCAGCTTCAGAACAGAAAAACATTTCAAACATCAACACGAACATTTTATTTCTCCTTCTGATACTGATATTCAAAGACCATACATATGACCACCACAGGACAGTAACAATGAAGACCAGAGCACTTACACTTAAGAGCAAAAAAGAAAAACAATCGAAGTAGCTTCATCTTTTGAAGAAATTAAACAAATCCTTGCATCAGGCGCAATCAATCCAATATCGAGTGGCGTGGACTCAGTTTGTTCACATTACATGACCATATATATAAAATCAATACTTCCACAGTGGTTAATAGATCCAACATCTTGCTCCCATCTACAAGACGGTGAAAGCATACGCATCTAAGAGAAGAGTATATTTTTGCAATCAAAACACACTTCACACACGTGCACATCTGCACTTTAAAAATTCATCAGTTTTTTTCAATTGGGAAAACACATGGAACTTTTCAAACCAAGACAAGTCTTCAAAGTTCCTCAATGGAACGCTTCAATTAATAAGCCACAATCAAAGTATATTTGGTACTACCGCAACTAGCACAATAATAACAACACAAATTATCACAATTAAAATAATTACGGCAAGGTAAAGGAAAAGAACTTAAATACTTGAGAGGGTAATATGAGCAAGTCAAATAAAACGCACCACATTAATAATTATAATCCTTAACACATGGATCAAAGCATCTGTTCAAGCCTAGATCTAAACCTTTTTGACCAAATCCTAATATTTTTTTTTAAAAGCAAAAAAAAAAAAAAGCCTACAATTATTTCCATGATGTAACGACACTGGGGGAAAAAAATCAAGCTCATAATCTATTCATATTAATGGTAACACCACACAACAAGTCAGAGGTTTAAAAGACTGTAGGTAGCATTCCCATGCATTTCACTATATCAAACCGCGTAAAAGCCTTTTCAAACAATACAGATCTCACATTCCTTGTTTACACAAGCTAACCCAACATGTGAAATAAAAAAAAAACCCAAAAAACCAACAAACAACTCCCAAACTTCTCATCAGAGGGTTATATCACTGGGGTAACAAAGTAAACTTCAAAAAATTGGATTAAAAGACAATGTGTGCCAAGTCAATAATAAACAAATAATACTTTTTTTAATGTATACATATGGTTCAGCTACGCTATAAAAAATAGAATTATGAAATTACAGTAACCAAAAATTCTTGTTCCCAAAAAACACATTCTGACACTTAAAGTTTGAACGTAACTGGAATAACAAAGATAATTCCTTTGTCATTTTTCACTATATATTTCTTGACCTTGCCAATGTTCCCAAGGAACAACCTGAAACCCTTACATTCTTGTCTTTTGCTTCTCTAATCCTCGCCTTAAAGACAGGAGAGAAGCACTTAACATTACTGTGGCAGCAGAGTGCCCAAGAAATAAACAGAGAAAACGGACCCAAGTCAGGCCAACCTGTCGAGTTCCCTGAAGGCAACTGAAGTAGCCTTGACAACCCAAACATTACTTTTGAATGCCCACAATGAACCCTGATTCTTTCATACACTTCCCATGTATATATATATATTCTAGTACATAATCAGGTAATTTTACAACAGTCAGTACTGATCTGAGCGATAATAGTCACTCCAGACTCAGTGCCGAGATTTTGCATAACAATTACATCACATACTTGTACTTAACAAATCCATCCAATGTTTACACCTGTGCACTAAAAAAATGCAGCCTGGTGTACAGCAATGGCAATTTTTTTCCATTACTACTTAAAATAAAAGAGCACTGCATCGTCTTTTTCAAAATCAAGGGAAAACAGACAGGGAGAGAAAAGAACAAGAAAGATAACCAAAAAAAACCTCTTTTCAAACAGGTTTTTAAAAATTCCTCTTCATTATAATCCAAACACCAATGTGATGAATTGGATGGTGGTAGACCGCTTGAAGTTTATGAATTCTTGACTTTTCCACCGTCACCCTCAGAAACAAATCGCTTACGGCCCCTGTTGAAAAAGAAGTTACAGTAAAAAATTATCAAAACGGTTCATTTCTCATCTTGAAAAAACTATGATCAGGGGATCTGTATGAACATACACAATTTCAACCTCTGGTCTAAGAAGTACGACATTTATGGCACTTGAAAGTTTTTCACAACACTGAAAATTGGAACAGTTAGGCCTCGTCAATCAGATATGTACCGCTAATATCATATCCAGCACACATGAAAGTGAATTCATATAAGTAAGCTGATGACATTCAAGTCGAGTGCTTCAAACAGAAATAGCAGGAAAGTGAGGAAAATTCTAAGCAGGGGTCCATCGTCCAGGGACAGCAAAATCCCCAGAGAAATTGAAATTCTGTGCTATTAGAGGGCTGAAAATGGGACTTTTTGGGGTCGAAAATGGCATTTGGAAGCCTTTTGAAGAGATAGCCAAGAAGTAATAGTACTTTTTTTTTCTCTTAGAGCTAGTCTTGTTTCATCTGCTTTTTTCATCTACACCTAAAACATATTGTAACCATTGAACAAATTTTAGATGCAATACCTAAAGTTCCATTTGCTATTGCCACTAAAATTCAATTGATCATCGCATCATTGAAAATATTCTTAAACAACCCAAATTTTCCAGCCCAATAATATTTTGAAGATGAACAATAGAATTAGTGAATGACAGAATGGTGGAAATTGTCAGAAAAATTTTGATTATGTCACTAACCAGATTTTTAAAAATTTGAAAGTAAAAATGTACTGCCGACCGACCTGAGATGGAAGTGTAGATCGATAACAACTGAGCGCACAAAATGTGCAATCTAGCAGGTTTCTAATACTATTTTGTTACTGAAAGTTACCCGATATATCAGAATTTACCCAAGGAGAGAATATAAAGCAAGTACAGAACCTTTTTTATGGAATGTCCATGGGCAACAGTATCGGCAAATTTTTACGGATGGAATTGATATGATAAGGCAGCAAGTATAGAACTTTCTGGACGTACCAATTTTGGTAAAAGTACGGAAGATTGGAAGCATTGGATTTTTTTAATGTGAGGAAGTTTTTACAAGGCCAAAATAAAGAGCACAGACAAAAAAATCTACAAAAGACAGACAGATATCCATTCACTTACCTTTGTGGTACTTTCTGAAGAAGAGCATCATCAATTATCTTCTCCTTGTGGCACAACGTGGCAAACTTGTCCAAAATTGAGTATGCATTAGGGACATCCAAACAAATGTCCGCAATGTTGTCAAAAATACGCTGGAATCCCTGCAAGAATAAACAAGTGGGAGCAACATTATCACTTCTGACGACATCAACAGATATTGAAAAGAACTTAGTGACCAAAAACTATTGACTTATTTTGATTAACTCCGAGAGGAATTTTACTGTAGTAAATAGTGAAACGACCAACATATATTCAATAGAAATTCTAGAATGTTCACAATCTTAAGAAGCATAATTTGACTCACAATGAGACAATTGATTACCAAAAGGAGTTGCCAACAGACAATAGAAATGAATGCTTTACAGCTACTACAACGTGCCTGCCAAACTGGCTTCAACATTTTTCAAAGTTGGCCATTCATTTTCCAGGAGTGCAAACAAGTGAACTAAGAACTAAACTCATGTTCACAGTTCAACTTGCATTTTCTTTAAATTCCTGGACATTCCAGGTCTCTGTGACTTTTATTTAAATTCCCAGGTCACTCCTGGACCCCCCATTTCCAAGGCGTCCAAGTCATTTTGCTACTAAATCAATATCAACATTATGAGCAACTGCTGTTGGCAAATTTTAAAAACTATGTGAATTTAGAATTCTTTTTTTTAAACAAGCAGTCTTTTAGACCTTTTTCAACAGGTCAAAAGATAAATTCAGGAAAATTTAAAGAATAATCAAATTTACCTGATTTAGTTGGTCTTGTGTGACAATGATTGCATTTGACAATGACTTAAGGAGCTTCACCATCATTTCAGCTGCCCTGTCCGTTGACTTTTCAAACACCATGTTTATTGCCTGTACAAAAGGAATGAAAAATAGAATTTCACAAAATTAATAAAATGCTTGCGCAGAACAATGAATATTCATATAAGCCATTACATAATACCAACAGATACAAATCTTCAAACATACAGAAGTTCAGCAACCAGTATCTAATACCAACAGACCTAAAATTATTCTCATCCACCACTAGAATTGGTGATTGACACAGAAAGACAATTTTAAAAAGTGACTGGTCAACTGACCAAATTAGTTTTTTGTTTTCCCAAACAGTATGTCTAACAGAATGGCACAAAAAGGCTAAGGAGGTAAACAGGCCCACAAAAAGGTTACACAAACACAAAAATATACGGTGATTGAGAGGTAAGACTTGAGGGGGTGTGCAAAGTGAACTTTGTAATTTTATTCGAAAATTTGAGGGCACAGAATTTACATTAACATGACATATAATATCCAAGTCATGCTACTGATTCGTTTCATCTAGTCTGCGGATAATTACAATATCATAATAAAAACATGCAGAGACGATAGTAATATTACCAACAAGTACGAAAGATTATTCAATACAATGGGAAAACAACTGTTGAATTCTGCAGTCAATATTGATATGCAAAACATTCTAGACTTGCTATGGATGTTCATAAGACAAAAAAGCTTACCTCGTAGACAAGTTCATGATGAAAATGCGGCACCTCAAGATCTTTAAGACATCTTGTTGCTTCAGCAATATCCCCTGATGATAAGTACTCCTGTAACAGCATCACCATCTGCAAAAATACATTGAGCCAACAATCTGCTTTAGTGGGAACCATCAAAATAAAATCAACACCTGAAAAAAGAAAAAATGTCTCAAAATTTGTACTCAATAATTTTCTGAAACAGCAACACGGTTTCTTGAAGTGGCAGTTCTGAAACAGACACTGACAAGCATGATTCACGACTCAATTCTCTGCTTGTATGCTCTAAAAAAAAACAACCACAAAAAACCAAGACGGACAGAGACAACAGTAAGAAATAGAAGTAGGACCTATCAGTAGCACCCTCCAACTTCCTGCAAAAGAGGATTAATATTCACAATAAATTCGCATGATGCAACTAACAACATCAGCATCGACAGAACTCTGCTGAAAACAAGTTAGCAAGTTCACGTATCTTGGCAGCATCTTCTCAGAAGAGAGACGTCTAAACAGAGAAATTGAGACAAGAATACAAAAGGATAACAGCCTCAACTACCATCTTGTCCAACTCTTCAAATATCCTAACATCCCCACTGAGGCAAAAGCCAAGTACATTATCTCTATCTTCACCCCCACCTTGACCTACCAATGAGACATGGACCCAGACCAAAAGACTGGAATGTAAGATAACTATCAGCGAGATGAGAAGTCTAAGGAAAGCTGTCAACAAAACCAGTTGGAACACGATCAGAAACAACAGGATCAGAGAAATGATGAGAACATCTATCCTCCTCTACATTAAGAGGCAAACAATAAGGTGGTTTGAACATCTGACACATACAGCACCTCTCCAGCTTGCCAGGAAAACATTACAAAAAAATATCAGGGTAAACTGCAAGAGGAAAACCTGGATCAAGGTTGTGATGGACACTCTAAAAATACACAACATCCCACCCAGTTAGGCCATACAGCTTTAGTAAGATAGAAAGCTCTTTCTCCCCTTGACACTCTTGAGGTACAAGAGAAGGGATAAAGTAAGTATTCATCTGTTTTCCTTTTTTCACTTTTCGAGTCA
>NW_004797313.1:500525-517947 GCF_000002075.1 Aplysia californica | reverse complement strand
GGGGGGTGTAGAGAATAAGTTGGAAGCAGAACATTAATGAAGAGCTGTGCAGACATTGGTAGGGCTGAACAGAGGTAGTGATCGCAGTTTGCACAGGTCAACATCCAAACTTCTGTTGTTTGGTTTTGGTTTTAAATTATACACCCTGTTTAACAGAATAATAAGAATCAATCTGTGTTCTATATCAGGATATCTCAGTTGGTTTTACACCACAGAACCAATGAAAATAAGAAGCTACAGTATACATGGGGCCAAGCGGATAAAATCAACAAGGTAACAGCTGAAGCTGCTAGTATACAGAACACGGTTGAAATAAATGTGAGGCATCGTGGTGAAATCAGGCGCTTGTCAAAATAATGAAATCGAAGAAACACATTTTTTCGCCAGTTTGGTAATTTGTATCGATTTCTGAACTTTTTTTTTTGGCTCAACATCTTTTATGTTTACATTAAAACACATTTCCATGGAAATTTTACTCACAAACATTGATTAAAGGCAAAAAATAGGTAATTTTTCAGTTTTCAAGGACTGTGAAGCTATTGAGGTTACCTAACTTTGGCGGCCATTTTCTTGCTAATTTTAGAACTGAAGCTAGGCTACCCCAGTGGAGCATAGGCCATCAACAACATTTCTTCAGGGTAGCCTCTCCTGTGCATCCTTTTCTAGTTGTTTACATGATGTCCCCGCCTTTTCCATTTCCGCTTGTACCACAGTTGAGCATTTGTGACTTGATCGTACCACTTGATCCCCACTATTCTTTTAAGACATCCATTTATGAACCTCTGCGTTTTCCTTGCTGTTGATGCTGTGGGCCTCCATGTCTCTGAACTATACAGTAGAACAGTCTTAACGTTAATATCCTTCAGATGATACCAACAACTCAACATGCACAAAAATTGACAATCGCCTGATTCCACCGGTTAACATCAGACGTAATTATGTCTGAAATACAATGGAAGAAGACAAATGCATACTCGCTGTTCTTGCAGTCTGCTTTTCCTTTGTGCCCTTGAACATATTTAGGGGGCAGGCAGTCATCTGCAACAGCCCTGGCAATAAATTTACCAACAACCTGAAATCAGAAAAAGGATAAAGTAAAAAAAGACGTGAAACTTACAACTCCATTGGTATCCTACTATTACATTAAGAGCCACGAGACTGGTTATGATTCACAATTGATCTTTTCTACAAACATGTCAGCAAAACAATGGAGGTGAAAGATCAATCCATCTTGGAACTTCAAAACTTGTATCCATATAATGCAAGCAAGCTACAATTGTTATGCTTTTGTAAGGTTTTACGGCGTTCGCAACTGCATACGGTCATATGAGCGCCATACAATTGTTAACATGTTACTACAATATAGCACTGTAAAGAAATACCCCACCCGTCCTTCCTCAGGAAAGACTAATCAATCTATCCTAAAGTACAGAGAATACATTGAATGTGATGTTACTATGAATTTTTAAGAAACTGAACAAAGGCTAAATGTCGTACTTCAGGGGCATGAGGAGCATCCAAAACAAGGTCAGTGAGTTTTCCCAAAAGGTCATCAAATCCACTCATAATATCATTGTGATGAAGGACACGGCTGTACAGCTCAGACAACAACACGGATGTCATCTCACAGTGGGCTGCTTTGTGGTCTATTGCTTTGCTGACCAAGTACTCGACCAGCTTTGGTTTCTTTGTACCAAGGTTCAGGTCTTCCAACGACCTCTGGAAAAAGAAAAAAAAATCAGAATCAAAATGTTCGTGACAAGACTACTTTCCTGGCAAGGTATTCTAAATGATCTTACTCGATCCATGTCTTTTTCAAATTCCAAATATGTAAAAAAATATAACAAATAATAATTAGAACACAGGAGTAAATATCTTCTTTTATCAATTTTGGAAAACGCATACATTTTCATACAAAAGTGTATGCACAAGTGTGTATGGTTGGGTGGGTGGGGGGGTTGTTTTACTCATTATCTGTTTGCCCATTTATTTTAACCCTCTAATAAGTATTAAAGGAACATATCACAATAAGGCCCCTTTCACTTTTTTCACATGAAAACAAAACAAAAAAATCGAATCAATTATCAATACACAACTACACGAATAAATATTAAATACCACTAAGAAAAAGGGAACATACCACAAACTCCTGCGCATTGTTGTTTTCATAGTACTCGAGAACAGCAGGCTCCAAGAGCCTCTCCAGCTCTTCCAAAGTCACCTCTGGGTCAATTTCCTCAATGAGGTATTCCTCCTGAAAAAGATATCATGTGACTCAGTCTACATGATCTATAGATAAAACTTGTAAAAGAAATGAACCTAGAAGAAAATGTCCTGCAAAAGAAGTCTCCGAAAATTCTGACTACATACGCTTTACCTACTTAGTTTTTTTTTCAGGATTTGAACGTAAGTATCTCGTGCAAAAAAAGCATTCACGGTAACAACAGAAAATAAACTAAAAACTTAAAAATAACAATACGGCGAGTCTTGCCTTTAACACCAGTAATATATAAATGAATGAAGATCAGTTTACTTTTTAGTGACAAGTTTAATCAGAATGTAATCCCCAAATTGGAAAATGTCTAGCCTACAAAAATTCAATCTTGGACCACCGGGATGAGATCATTCTTTTTTACTTAAACCTCGCTCCAGCTAAATGTCACCTCAGCAGCCCCAAAGATTTACGTCTGTTGGTACAGGGTCAAAACTTCAGAAATGCAGCACTACCTTCCAGCCAAGCCGTAAGTACCAGGAGTAGTCTAAATTTTCTTTGTTCAGACCTTCTTTAGGTGCGCAACTTGCACACAAGACCTCCAGATTTTTTGCCCTTATCCGAGAATGCTAGGTATAACTCTGGTATTTGATCTTACCGACCCTATGATCAGGGGAATGACTGAAAGACAGCAGTAAGAAGGAACCAAGGAGTAGCAGTAAAAAGGCTGCACAAAGAGTCAGGAGCCCAAAGGAGGGAGCAAAGGGGGGAGCGGGTGATGGGCAGACAGTGGAGACGAAAGAAGACAACAGAAGAACATGGTTAAAGAGCAGGAAAGGAGGTGAAAGGAGAAAATTTTTCCGTCACTGTTGGTCTTAGAACCCGGGACATATTGAATGAGAGGTGAACTCCGTAACCTCTAGACTACGAGAGCCCCCCCCGTATTTTTGTTTGTATTCTTGTCTCACCATATCCCGTTACAAAGAATTCTTTCCTATGCAACTCGTGTTAAGGAAGTTACTAGTCTACAAATCAGTTCTGCTTCACAATGCACAAATTCATTAATATTTCATCAAAACATTTCCCACTTACCTCACTCTCTGAGTCATAATTCGGGTCATGGGAGTCCTGGCAATGTCCATCTTCATTCACTTCCTCTCCTGGTTTACCCCACACCCCTTTTCCACCAGCACCACCTGGAAACAAATCATAATATTGACAAATTATTATACCTCAAAATCACTTTTCTTTTCATTAATCAATGAGCAATGTTCATATAAATTGACGTGCTCTCTAACTGTGTTCTATTGTTCACTTTCGTCGTAACTCCCCCAGCTCCCAACTCTTTCTGCAGCCTTTCTACAGACCACTGCCACTCCTTGGCTCCTTTTACTGCTGTCTTTCAGCAACACCCCTGATCTTAGGGTAGGTAAAACTAAACTCCTTGCCTTCTAGAGTAAGGGCGAAAAATCTTGGAGGTCCTGTGAGAAATTTGCTCAGGTTTAATGTCCCTTGGTGGTCCAAAATTAATAAGATTAGACTTCGGCTGCCACCCGCGCAAAATTCAAAATCATTCCTACCAAACAGAAAAATGTTTAAAGTGTTCCGTGCCCTCATATGACCTTATATGCAATTGCGAGCCCCATAAAAACTTACCAAAACATGAAACAGCCGTCAAATCAGAGGTTAGCTGGACTTTTCTATTATTGAACTTTGAAGTCTGAGACAATTAAAAAAGTTAAAGTACATTTATCGATATTATTCAACTAATCAAACTAGACAGGTCTACAGAATGAGGCAAAAGTGCATCAGGACAGGGTTTACAATCAAAATCAACAATTAAAAACATGTTCCAATGACAATGAGTAGAGGCCCTGGATCAATTCAAGGGCATATTTTTCAACCTCCTCTGATGATGAGATATCACTATTCATCCTGTTAAAACCTAACTTCTAATTATTATTATTATTATTGCCATTCTAAACAAATAAATTCAACAGTAAATTCCACCCAAGTAGCCTACACATGACCTAACCCAGACACAAATCATATCATGATGTCTTTAAGAAAAGGCGAACTGTAGCAAGAAACCAAAACTGCATTACTCTGGAAACTGATAAAGGCCCACCAAAAAAGTGACCGCCACTTCTGATACTGCAACATATTTTAGTTCTCAAATCTCTCACTCTTGCTTCCCTTTCTCCTATCCCCAACTTTTTCTCTCTGCCCTCTAGTCCATTTCTTTCATACTGTCTGCTATGCAGCACTTAACTTCATTTCAGGTCTTTTCTCTTGCCATTTGTTTCTTTTCTGATGCCATCAGTAAGATTAATCCATTCAACCCTGACCCCTGAGCCTGGCAGAACATGTGCAGCTGAGCTCTCTGCCTCATGCGGGTCCAAAAGTAAAAATTTACCCTTTCTGGGGCTGCTGCACTGGCGACAAGAGAAGACAGAGACTAATAGACCGGCATAACAGCTACATAGGTTCAGCGGCAACATTACGACAGACATGTCCATGTTTGGATCTAGATCTATTTCTTGTAGTTGTAGCGTCGTGTCGTAGTCAAGTGTCTTTTGACATTGACTGAGATTGGGAACAGACGTTGACCTTGAAAGATTCAACTGCAACTGTTTAACTGGTATTTGTTTACTTTCTTGCGTTTAATTTCGACTGCGCCTAGATCTAGACGAAACTCTATGCATCCCAAACTGGATATTCAAAATTTTGCACTGGAGTTAAGAATACGTAAACCACGGCAATTTCATCATTTAAGTAGTAACAATACATACTGTATTTAGGCCTTCTACTTCTGCACTGATTTTGGTAGCCATGAAGTAGCCTATAATAAAGAGTTCAGAGTGGTCGCTCATTATGGAAGTCCTCCCCCGGAATTAATGCGAGAAAGTAAACAATTAGGCTACTGTACGTAGATCTACTAATCTAGAATTTAGATCTAGATTTAGTTTAGATCTAGTTCACGTTCTGAATAGCCTACTGTCGAGTAGGCCTACTGAGTCTGAATACCCCCCGGGTATTTCCGGGGTGCCTTGCCTTGATAGTCGAAGCAGACCTTGTGCTGTTGAAGCTAGGGAGGCCAGCAGGGGAGGACTTCCGTAATGAGCGACCACTATGAGACAGAGCAGGGTAAGATTGAAGAATACCGGACCAGCGGACTGACTTTGCCTGTCCCAACCTTAGGAATTCATGATTTCCCCCAGTTTTTAATATCTCTCCATGGAGAATCTCGGACCGGTAGATCTATTCATTAGAATTTTGTCAGGGGGAGACCCCCCTGAACCCCCACCAAGCCCATGTTCTCGCGCAATAATGTATACGAGTGGTCCGGTATTCTTCAATCTTCCCTAACAATCAACCTGACGAAAACAAAAACAAACAAAAAAACAGCAAAGGAAACTGCTGGCCTGGTCTAGATCTACAGACTGACACTGACAGGCTTTGAACTTCAACTTGAATGGTTGCCTTTTCAATCAGCTGTGCCGCTGGGGGAACAGAGGACGGGTAGCCTAACCAAGCCTAACTAACCAAGTTGTTTTGAGCCTCGAGTACTTTTCGCTGCACTAACCAAAACAAAGCCCCACACTTGAAAACAAAAATACAACCACGTGCTCACCTTTCTTCGGTAATCCTCGGCCTCGTCCGTCCCGAGACTTCCTGCTATTTTTAGCCAAAGTTGGGGGTAGTGTTTTCTTAGCTTGTCCAGCTGCACCCTCAGCAGCAACCTCTTTTCCTGGACTTTGTCTTCCTAAAAGTCTTTTTGCTTTGCGAATGGGTCTTGAAGACAAGTCTTTAGAGAGTTCTGCAAGTCCATCTGCGTCCTCCTCGATATCTCCATTCACCATCTCTTCGGAAACGCCATCTTGAACATCTGCACTAACTTCCATTGCTGCAGACATTTTCCTTGCGATCTAGCTATCGAAAGCAATATAACCTTCAGCGCAGAATATCACTGGGACACTTATCTAAACAATTCAAGCAACCAAAAATGCAAAGAAAGCACACAATATGGAAATGCACGCACAAATTTCACACACAACTCATCATCACCGCCGAGAACGTGTTTACAACTTTACCTAGATCTCAACGCCCAATTTGATTGGTTGTTAACTGGTTCTTTTTCACCTCCAAGCCAGATTTTTTCCAGAGAGTCAGTAAAGCTGTTGGATTCTAGATGGTGACCTTTCGACATTTCAAAACAAATGCATTCAGGGACTTGGTAAAAATTAATACTATTGATTTTTATTTTTTATTTTAGAGTTTACGATTATACTGTACACGCGTAAGCAAACATAACTACAACTCACCTGGTGACGCAGACACTTGCACAATATTTGTTTAACTGAATGTTCGAATCGAGCACTTTTTGTTGAATGTTGACAACAGACATTATAAAGATAACCTACATATTATATAGGGCTAAATCTACACAGATTTGGGTTATCAATCTCAATTCAAATAAGTGTAGTTTTTTGCTCTTGGTCTCTGGAGAGAATTGGGAAATATAATGCAGTCTAATTGCTGGGCATTAACTTTGTATTTGGTTATTTGATTTATATAGCAGGGCTATCGTAGTGTAAACTTTACATGTGCTCCTTCAAATTCAAGCGTTTAGTCCTCATTTTTAAAACTCATCGTCATGCTATCAAATCCATAAAATGCACGGAATATTGTTCAAAATGAAAATTATAGTCTGACAGTTCATAAAATTGTGTTTATTTTATCTAATAATATGTTTGCTGCGTTGATCTATCAGCCCAGCTGGCATATCAACAAGGCTAGGCTACTTTTAGCACGAGGCACGTAAACAAAGTCGCGGAGCCTTCTTTCGCTTTATCGGACATGACAATAACAATAGATAAAAACATTTTTTAAGCAAATCTTTTCACGGCATTTAAGTATAAGAGTTGGGAGTTCTTCCTAATTTTTCAAGCAATATATTCTCTGTAAGCATTCAATTTAGCACTCATCTTTTTATATATATAAGCTTCTTCGGGTAGCAGTGATCATGTTCAGGGAACATCTGTAGGCCTACGTGGAGGACCTGTACAATAAAGTTGCAAGGAGATCAAGACGGAATAGATTGAACGGGCCTCGAGCGCTAGATCTCTGTCTTCAAGTTCAAGAAAGGTCATTAATAAACAAAGCCATTTTACGCTGCTTCTTAGCGCACAGGCTCATAGTTATGACCTCGTGGCCGAAGAAGGTTCTATCGGTTCGTTTAAATGCAGAAATAACTATATATATATACGAATAAGATCCGATTGAGACCCCGTCTCGGCCTAAGTAGCCAATTATATTACATCTACATTTATCAAAATAGTTTTGGTAACTCTCTCTCTCTCTCTCTCTCTCTCTCTCTCTCTCTCTCTCTCTCTCTCTCTTACACACAGAGGTATGGTCAAAGCAGTGGCAATACTTTCGGTTCGGTTTGCTCACCAGATCGCATAGCGGCATGGGCGATAACATAGAGAACGCTGAAACATTATACGGGGGTGCCCACTACGGCTGGGATCGGTCGATCGAGTTCGATCGCCTCAAAAACAAACTTGTTTGTTTTCACTAATTTTCAGTTTCAGGCGATCGAGTCGGGCGATCGGCCCGATCCAGCCGTAGTGGGCACCCCCAGCTGAAGATCGATGCGCACAGGCGCCAGTGGCGTGTGCTTGACTCCACATAAAGGGCGCCTATAAAGCCTAGATCTAGTATAAAAGGAAAAAAATTACACCACAACACAGCTAGAAATAGTGTTTATTATGAAATATTTATTTGGGGATTTTTTAAAAACCTCGAAATTACTAAAATATAGCTTAATATGTAATTTTGCTCGGATGCCACCTGAATTCGACGACGCTGATTTCAAAAATGTAATTAGTTTTTGTCTACCGTGAAACACCAGCTCTGAAATGGCCATTTAATATTGTCGCCTGTCCAGTCGGGTGACGTACCGGTACGCAAACCGCTCAACCCGAGGTGGAGACGACAGAGTTAGCGACCTCAGTGCTTTCTTGTCGCATCTCAATTTTTAATAACAGTGAAAGCAGTTCACAACAAAGAGTGAGCTTAAGAAGAAGTCGCATTTTTACTATTTTAAAAAAAAAGGAGATACGACAAGAATATAAGCACTGAGGACGCGAGTTGACAGCGAGTCCCAGGTTTTCGGCGTAATAAGAATGTAGTTTGGATTCCGATAAAGCCGACAACGCCGATCCGAGCTTAAAGCCGCCTGCTGTCTGCCAGCTCTATGTGGGGCAAGTTGGAAATCATATGGGAATTTTCGTGTTGCCGCAAAAACGCGTTTGTATTCAGGCGACGAGTCGTACGATCGGTTTGTCGATCCCTCAATGAGCACTCCAACTACACAAGATACAGGCTTCACGAATACCAGAGGGATGCTTTTTTTCAGTTCTCTTGCAGGGCTTCAATTTAAGCGAGGATATACGAGCCTAATTAAATTTCTTTGCATTTAATAACAGGCCTACCGCCACTGCACTCATGTTTGAACGCTTTTGTAAACGTTTGTCCCCGACTGGGTCAACGGTTTGTACAAGCCGAGGCGTACGTGTGGTACAGTACGTAGGCCTGCGCCTCGGGCACAAGGGTTGTAGGGATGCCATTGACTTGAAAGATGTTAACCGATGTAGGCAGCTATAAATTATATGTCAAGGCATTTTATAATACATGTAAATAATACCATGAAGTTGCAAGCGCCGTAAAACTCCTACAAAACAACAACATAATAAATAATATATGTTCCGCGCAATGGGCTGCGGGTTTTAACGATAGTAAAATTGCGCGGCAACCTGAAGATTGCGTTAATATTATATATTTTTAAAATAGTTTTTTTTTAAATCTAAAGATTCACTTTCATATTTATTCGTTTACCCGCATCAAGGAACCTTCATATATATTTTCAAAGGTCTAAAAATATTAAAATCAAAATTAATGTACATGTATAGAAGTGAAGAGCTCACAAGAATGATACAATATCAGATATCCAACTTAAAGTTCACAAAGTACATTTAATTTATTCCATATCTTTTAAACAATTTTTAAAATTCACTTCCATCTTTATTCTATTACTCAAATCAAGGAACATTCATATATTTTCAAAAGTGTAACAATATGAAAATTAAAATTAAAATTAACATATGAAACTGAAGAGCCCACAAGAATGATACAATAATTATACTATCGTTAAAACGTGCAGCTTAAGGGGAGAGTACACTCCCGGAAAAATTTTCTAATCGAAAGACTTTTATTCAATTTCAAGTAATTGTGCAAGAAGTTCATAGGTAAATAGGATGTACTAGGGGCGAATTTGTTGAATTTTTCTAAAAAATGGGTCTCTGTGGCGGCCATCTTGGATTTTCAAACCAGTTTCTTAGTGCAGAAGAATTTCATAGTAAATATTGAATTATCAGCCTGAAATTTGGCACACAAGTACAAACCTATATGAACTGAGGATCTATGAAAGGATTTTGACCTATCTTTAAAACTAAAAAAGTGAGCCCAAAGTCAGTGGACCCCCTAGAGTCAGTTGGCGAAATTTCGGGGTACATATTACAAAAAAATTGAACATTTCCTAAAGTTACCAATATTTCACAATTCCCTTTCATGGATCCCCAGAATTGATCTTAAAGCACCTGTACACCAAATTTCAAGCTCCTAGCTTCTGTAGTTTTTGAAAACTCCTTGCACCCAGGAGGTCACATATGTCAAAAAGTAGATATTGAGAAAAACAGAAAAAACAGGGATTTTTTAAAGGATTTTAAAAGCAATTTGCACTTTTCAAACGCCCTTTTATGTCATTTAGGGTGTTTTTTCAACAGTTTCTTCATTTTGACTCAATAGAACAGATGTCAAAGGATGTTTTTCCTCAAAAAACAAATGTTGGATAGTTTGAAAAATTGTATCGATATTGCCATGGATCGCGACCCGGGTCTTCCCTTAAGATTGCCGAGCAATTATACTATCGTTAAAACGTGCAGCTTCAGATTGCGCTCATCGGTAGCGTTCAAATCCGGGTAGCGAAGGAAAAATGTTCTTCTCTTAAATTGTCTCCTTTCACATCCTTTCCTGCTCTCTAGCAATGTTATGTTGTCTGCTTTCATCTCCTTTTTCTGCCCCCACTCCCTTATCTCCTTCGCCCCCTCCTCTGAGCTCCCGACTCTTTCTGCAACCTTTCTACTACTACTACTACTCCTTGGTTCTTCTTACTGCTGTCTTTCAGCCACACCCCTGATCTTCTAGTAGGTAAGATCTACACCTAAATCTAGCCTTCTCAGACAAGGGCAACAAATCGCGGAGGTACCAAGTGCAAGTTGCGCACGATAAAGATCCCTTGGTGTTCTAAGATCGATAAAAGTAAGCTTCGGCCGCCACCCGAGGCAAATTCAAATTTTAAGATTCCTACCTAGGCTACTGAAAATGTTTAATGTGTCCCGCGCACTCATATGACCTTATGCAGTTACGAGCACCGTAAAACACTTAGATCTACAACTTTTTTAAGAAATAAAAAAAATAATTTTGAAAAAAAATTTAGATCTAGATCTAGATATCTATATTTTAAAAAATAAATTTTAATATAAAAAACTATAATTTAAAAAAAAAATGTATATATATATTTATATATATTATACATGTATATACACACAGTCGAACCTGTGTAAGACGGTCACCCATTGTCAAGGAGAAATAAATGGCCGTATAAGACAGGTATCCGTCTTAGGCAGGATTGATCAAAATGAAGAAAGAAAACTATTTCCTTCTGAGATCCCAACCGAAGGTAGTCGCATTGTTGTTGTTGTTGTTTGGTTAGCTTTTTAAAAATTATTTTGTTGCTCATTTTGTGCAAGGGTGACAATAAAACGAAATATGTCAGACGAGGAAGACCGACTGCAATGTTAAAACGAACACGTGGGTCGCTTCCGCTCAGAGAACGAGCGACGTTTCTGTACTGACAACCATTGTTACTTTGTTTCAGAGGGGTAAACAGTTATCACTCCTCTCACTTAATTTGTGGAGGAGTTGTGGGCCAGGCTTGTGAGCTATGGGTGAACACACGCTTATCTCACCAGCAGCTGAAAATGTATTGTTAACTTTATTGGTCAACAGTGGGAGGGGCCTACGCAACATGATCGCTTGGAGAGACTATCTAACAACAACGACAGATGATTGGTTTATGACGGCCGTATAATACAGGTGGCCGTCATGGCAGGTCCGACCGTCCTGTTGTACAACAGGCCACTTTCCATTTCCACCTAGGCTGAGGAAGCCTTTATTTCCACCCTTGCGTTTTTTTTCTGTAAAGTTTTACTGTGTAAAACAGTCACCTGTCCACGCGGCCGCGGCCACCATAATATTTTGTCACACAACCCCGATCACACCAAACGATAATACCTGTCTTAGACGGTCACCTCTGTCATCGCCCGACGTTTTGTCATAAATTATGTATTGGCCCCTGACGTTGTGGAAGAGTCGTCATAATTACCTGCCGTAGGTAGTCCCCCCAACTCCAATCTATCATGTTGCGTAGGCCCCTCCCACCGTTGACAAATATTTATAGGTAACAATACATTTTCAGCTGTTAGTGAAGTAAGCGTGTGACCCCTCATAACCTATAAGCCACGCCCACAACTCATAAACAAATCGTAAGTGAAATGAGTGGTCACTGTTTACCCAGTTTGTAACAAAGTAACAACGGACGTCAACATGAACTTGCGACGGAAGCGTCGCTCGTTCTTCGAGTGGTAGCGACCCAAGTGTTTGTTTTAACCCGATAAACTGGTTGGCCTACTCGGTCTTCCTAGTCTGACACATTTCGTTTTTTTATTGCCACCTTTGCACAAGTTCAGCAACAAAATAAGAAAAAGCTAACCAAAAACAAACCAACAAAAACTGCAATAACAACAACAGTGTGGCTACCTTCGGTTGGGACCTCAGAAGGGAATGGTTTGTTTTCTCTTTATTTTGAGAGAGAGAGAGAGATAGAGAGAGAGAGAGAGAGAGAGAGAGAGAGAGAGAGAGAGAGAGAGAGAGAGAGGTGGGAGAAAGAGAGAGAGAGAGAGAGCATGAGCGTGTGTGTATGTGTGTATGTGTGTGTGTGTGTGTGTGTGTGTGTGTGTGTGTGTGTGTGTGTGTGAGAGAGAGAGAGAGAGAGAGAGAGAGAACGAAGCCTCGCTGTGCGGCGCAGCCAAAGGTGCCCTCAACTGGCCGCCATGTTTTAGTTTCAATTCCTCAGGCATCACATTATGTACTTCCTCTTGCGCATAGACTGCCACCGTGAAAAAGTTCACGTTGATATGATCCGTAATAATAATAATAATAGTAATAATAATAATAATAATAATAATAATAATAATAATAATAATAATATAATAATAATAATAACAATAATAATAATAAATGATTTATATCAGTGTTGATGTTCCCTTTAAAACTAAGTTGGGCCACAATATTGAGGTAGGCTACTCAATCAATCAGCCTGCTGAATGGGGCAGTTAAATGCAGATCCAGGGTCACAGATAATATAGGAGGGCTATATTAGCAAACATATGCCGCTATAACACTCACACACACACTGACACACACACACACACACGCACGTGCATACAACACAACACATTATGTTTTGAGTTGTGTGTACGTGTGTGCGTGATGATAGTGATAATGATGATTATGACCCAGAGGAAGCTGGATGGCAAATTAGAGCCGTTTTACTATCAAAATACATTTAGATCTATGTTGTCTGTCTTTATAGGGCTTTCACAGGATGGTGATTGGGGTAATGTTATAAGATCTAGGCCGAGTGGTAAATATATAGTTTAGCGCCTTAAATTGATCTAGGCTTATTAGAGGTTATACGTTAAAGGAAGGTGTGGTGTTGGCCGCGATAGAGGCGAGGCAGGGGAAATGGAATTTACGGGAGGGGGGGGATACTGTATCGGGTTAATTTGGGAGTGAGGCAGGTGTTTTTTTTTCTTTCAGGAGCACGAGCTATGAAAGGGTACCCGCATTTAATTGCTTGCTCACGCACGCACACACGCAAGCATGCACGTAAGAACTCGCGCGCACGTACGTCATGTACGCTTGTATGCATGCACGCCACAACGCACATAATTATGAGAGGCTACATAAATGTATATAGCATGATGATATAATGACGATAAGATGTCATGTTGCGAGGTGAAACATCGAGTCGTTTTAACTGCTATATTATTTATTGTACCAATTATTATTTTATTCATTAAACTTAAACTGCTTGAAAACTTTCAAAGGATCAAATCCTTACTCTATTTTCGTCTTTTCAACATTGATGACGAGGTTATAATACATGTATGTTATATATAGTAATTGTTATGCTGTTGTCATTGCTTCTGTTCCAAATCTTCAACCATTTTGGGATGACACTCAGGCCTCAGGCCTATACGTTCTCTGACCGTCTAGACTCAGGCGCTTATCGTTCTGTTGGCCTCCTAAGTGTATAATAGAATTTTCCGCATTACGCAAAGGTAAACTGTGACTCCATTTAGATACGAAGTGTCCTCTGACCTCTGAGGTGATTGCTCCTGTTATGCCAAGATAGTATTTATTCTCACTATATTTGGCGGATAATAAAACTGTTGCTTCATAATGTTAAACGATCTCAGAGATCGTACATTTAATTTATGGAAGGAGAAACCCAGGGCCCTGGTAGTCTAGATCAAAATATTCAGTTTAAAAAATGCTTATTATTTTCTAGTGCAACTAAAGTACAGCCACACCTTACCCATGTGGGTACTTAGGAGAAAGTGGCAAAGTGGTCATGCTGTGACCATAGTTTGTTCTTTCGTCTACAAAATTTAATAACTTCAGACCACTTTCAATTGTTTTCGTTGTATGTCTAGAAAAATCCAACGGTCTCGGTTACAATGGTAATAACCCTCTGAATTTAAACTATTGACGTATTTTTTCTAATTTCAGTCCATTTAATTTATATTTTAAAAAATTAGATCTATTATGTCGATGGCAGTTTTGTCTGGTCTTCTCTGGCATCCTGAATTAAAACTACAACAACATGGCTTCCATCAGTCGGCTCACCGGCATGGTGGGCAGAACTTGTCAACAATCCAAGGTAATTTGCTTTAAAACTGGTGTTTATATAGTACTTCCACATGAAAAGCATTTCTCACAGCATATGATGCTTTTTTTCAATTCGTTTTTCCAACTTTGTATTGTCTCAGTAGTTGTGTTGGTGCATGTGTGTCAGTCAAGGACAAACCCACTTTCTCTTTCACTTTCGCACAAGTATCAGCTGGGTCAAAATGATGAAACAGCCTAAGTTAAGGTTCAAAGGTGCCCCTTCAATATATGGGAGTGAAGCTTTCCAAATTGTTCCAGCCAAAATGACCTTGAATTATAATAGACTGCGGTAAACCAGACATTTTTTTTCTAGTGGTGTTGCACTGAATCCTGTTGTAGGGTAGGCTTGTCACTACTCACTACTGTCTACTGACACTGACTACTGCAGGCCTACGCCTACCCTACACACTACACTGTAGGAAACTGTGACTATGACTATTATTATATATAAGAATCTAGATCAAGATCTAGGCCTATACCTATACTATACTAGACTTCTGTAGTCTGACTATGAGATTTATCTTCTAGGTAAACCAATGTCACCCACGAGTCCCATGGGCCATATCAGGCTTCTTCTTTGCATAGCAGTTTGTATAAATTTGTCTTACACTGGACGAAGCTGCAGCGAGCACCTTGCACACCTCTGTGATTGGCCCAAATATAGATGACATACTTACGTCGTCTATTTTTGTCGTCTTCAGGGGTTTCCCTCAAGACTCTTGGGTTTCCCTTGCCACGACTTGTCAGTAAAACTGTTGACAAGATCTCACTGTGTTTTTTTGTTTAAAAAAAAAATTAATTTGTGTTATATATAAATCTTTTATAAACAATCTCAGCAATTCTCGTACCATAAATTTACATTTTGTTCTCCTCAAAGTTACACACACACACACACACACACACACACACACACACACACACACACACACACACACACACACACACACACACACACACACACACACACACACACACACACACACACACACACACACACACATATATACACACAAACACATGCACACACACAGGCACACATACACACACAAGTGCGCGCACACACACACACACACACAAGCGCACACACAGCACAAGCAGTCGGCCGATGATACCTTAGAGATGTAGTGACGAAGCCCATTGCACGCTTAGTGGCAAAGCGGGCCCGCCACGGTGGTGAGATCTTGTCAGCTGGTGAGGGAAGCCTTGGAAGATGACAAAAATAGATGGCAGAAATACGTCATCTATATTTGGGCCAATCAAAGAGGTGTGCTAGGTGCTCGCTGCAGCTTTATATATTTGGCTTTTAAACTTAGCAATTTATTTAGGCTAGATCTGGTTTAAAAAACTTTTCTTCACAGCACTTCCCGGTTCACAGCACTTCCCGGTTCTCGCACACATTTTTCAAATGCACTTTCACTTATTACTTATGGCCTACGTCATTCATGTGGCCAAACTTGTTACGAGAAATTAACCAGCTGTGAGCCTAGGCTGCCATTATGATTCACAGTTCTTTTGAATTTTATTGTCTTATTTTAGCAGGATTAATGGTTGTTCTAGCCTGTGAACTCAGCTAACTAGTTTTTGGCAGAAAACATTTTTGAAGACTTCTTGATACAAGCAGTGTAATGAAAGAATAAACTGATGACAGGAAGGGGTGTGTTCATCATCATCATCATCAGCCTTTCTCACACTCTGATAGGGCACCAACAAGAGCTCACCATCTACTTCTTTCATCTGCTGAAGTCTCCACTTCTGTCCAATTGTTTCTTATCTCTTTTTGGTCAAAATTTAAGTCCCTCTTTTTTACATGAATTAGGTTTCCCTCCCCTGTCAATTGTTTGGCCAGCGGTCAATCATCACAGAAGCAGGACCTACAGTTAGGAAAGTCTGTGTTCAACAGCAAATTGGGGTGAACAATGGACAGCTTGATTTCAGGATATGTCAGGTAAGTCTTTTATGTCACTGATATGTTTTCTTTTTTGTTATCAAAAAGAAAGGTTTAGTCATTTGCAATCTTAACTCCTTTTCTGGTTAATCTAATTTTCTTTCCCTTTCATTAGTTTAAAACTCATCATCTGTTTTTCAATAAGTGAACTTAGATTATGGGGAGTTTTCATTTCACACGACATAGTTTACAGTTGTTGTTTGCATTTTAGGACACTTTTTTAGGAATAGAATTAAGATTCAAGCGAGGTTTTTTTTTAAAGTTATTGAACTCTTGCAACACAAGTTAAAGTAGGCCTGAATTTGTTGGAGGTTTTAAAAAAAAATAAATAAAATAAATTTTTTTTAGGTTCTTAAACTGATTTCCCAAAGAATGTACAGGCATGTAACTTTATTTGCTCAGATTCAGAGGCTTGGATTATGTCCGAAATTGACTTGTCTTGTTTTGCTACCAACATCTTTTACTTGTTGTTTGTTTGTGTGACTTCTACAAAATTTAATGAGGTTTTTATAGAGGTTATAACATATTCTACAAAACATGTTAATGAAATCAAGTCTTTATGCTCAAACTCAACTGTTAATTACTTTTAAAGTAGGGATGGGGGCTCTCGTGGCCTAGAGGTTAAGGTGTTGGCCTCTCATTCAAAGGTCCCGGGTTCGAATCCGGGTAGCGACCGAAATATTTTCTTCTCTAAAATTGTCTCCTTTCACCTCCTTTCCTGCTCTCTAGCAATGTTCTGTCGTCTGCTTTCAATTCCACTTTCTGCCCCCACCCCCGCACCCCCTTTGCCCCTCCTCTGGGCTCTTGACTCTTTCTGCAGCCTTTCTACTGCTACTCCTTGGCTCCTCTTTACTGCTGTCTTTCTGCCACACCCCTGATCTTCTGGTGGGAAAGATCTACACCTAGCCTTCTCGGACAAGGGCGAAAAATCTCGGAGGGCCCGTGTGCAAGTTGCGCACGTTAAAGATCCCTTGGTGGTCTAAAATCGATAAGAGTAGGCTTCGGCCGCCACCCGGGCAAAATTCAAAATTTCCTACCAACTGAAAATATTAGGTGTGTCCCGCGCGCTCATATGACCTATGCAGTTGCGAGCGCCGTAAAACACTTTACAAAAAAAAAAAAAA
>NW_004797313.1:458239-500425 GCF_000002075.1 Aplysia californica | reverse complement strand
ACCTTAGAGATGTAGTGACGAAGCCCATTGCACGCTTAGTGGCAAAGCGGGCCCGCCACGGTGGTGAGATCTTGTCAGCTGGTGAGGGAAGCCTTGGAAGATGACAAAAATAGATGGCAGAAATACGTCATCTATATTTGGGCCAATCAAAGAGGTGTGCTAGGTGCTCGCTGCAGCTTTATATATTTGGCTTTTAAACTTAGTCATATTTTTCCATAACAATTTATTTAGGCTAGATCTGGTTTAAAAAACTTTTCTTCACAGCACTTCCCGGTTCTCGCACACATTTTTCAAATGCACTTTCACTTATTACTTATGGCCTACGTCACAGCTCACCGTACCAATGACACTTTTTCATGTGGCCAAACTTGTTACGAGAAATTAACCAGCTGCCATTATGATTCACAGTTCTTTTGAATTTTATTGTCTTATTTTAGCAGGATTAATGGTTGTTCTAGCCTGTGAACTCAGCTAACTAGTTTTTGGCAGAAAACATTTTTGAAGACTTCTTGATACAAGCAGTGTAATGAAAGAATAAACTGATGACAGGAAGGGGTGTGTTCATCATCATCATCATCAGCCTTTCTCACACTCTGATAGGGCACCAACAAAAGCTCACCATCTACTTCTTTCATCTGCTGAAGTCTCCACTTCTGTCCAATTGTATCTTATCTCTTTTTGGTCAAAATTTAAGTCCCTCTTTTTTACATGAATTAGGTTTCCCTCCCCTGTCAATTGTTTGGCCAGCGGTCAATCATCACAGAAGCAGGACCTACAGTTAGGAAAGTCTGTGTTCAACAGCAAATTGGGGTGAACAATGGACAGCTTGATTTCAGGATATGTCAGGTAAGTCTTTTATGTCACTGATATGTTTTCTTTTTTGTTATCAAAAAGAAAGGTTTCGTCATTTGCAATCTTAACTCCTTTTCTGGTTAATCTAATTTTCTTTCCCTTTCATTAGTTTAAAACTCATCATCTGTTTTTCAATAAGTGAACTTAGATTATGGGGAGTTTTCATTTCACATGACATAGTTTACAGTTGTTGTTTGCATTTTAGGACACTTTTTTAGGAATAGAATTAAGATTCAAGCGAGGTTTTTTTTTTTAAGTTATTGAACTCTTGCAACACTAGTTAAAGTAGGCCTGAATTTGTGGGAGTTTTTTTTTGTTTTTTTGTTCTTAAACTGATTTCCCAAAGAATGTACAGGCATGTAACTTTATTTGCTCAGATTCAGAGGCTTGGATTATGTCCGAAATTGACTTGTCTTGTTTTGCTACCAACATCTTTTACTTGTTGTTTGTTTGTGTGACTTCTACAAAATTTAATGAGGTTTTTATAGAGGTTATAACATATTCTACAAAACATGTTAATGAAATCAAGTCTTTATGCTCAAACTCAACTGTTAATTACTTTTAAAGTAGGGATTAACTGTACTCGTAATTATTAAGGCACAATTTGTCAATCTATGTGGAGGTTGAAGGAGGGATATTGTTTTTCATACAATGCTTCAATAGCTCTTACCATGTAAAGTATTGAGTTTTTACGGTAACTTTTTACCTTTTATTAGAGTTGCACAGCCAATGTTCATGATTCTGTATTGTGGCAGATGTTATTTTTAAATGTGTTCTAAGCTTTGATTTATGTCCAGTGTTTGTCCATGTAGGTTTGGTAAGAACATTTAAAAATGTTTCTGCTTCCTCTAACATTTCGTTTGAGCTTTTGTTTTAAGAAAGGAAACTTATGGTGGCGTTGAAGGATGAAGGTACGGTGTTGAGACATTAAATTTTCTTGATTATTTATTCTCATGAATGCTTGTCGTTTGTTTTTCAGCAACGTCATATGTCAAACAAGAACTTCTTCCAGACAGTCATTGATAACATCAGACAGGACATGAAAAAGAGCAAGGAAATGAAGGTATTGTCAATTTATTTTTTCCAATCTTTTAAACAGAAATAAATCGTTGTTTTGGTGGTGTTGACAGCTTTTTTCATTGTGGCTGCCTTTTACAACAGTCTATACCTCTTTTCTTAATAAATGTTCGAAATTAAATGTTCATTATTTACAAGCCAAGGAGGGATTTTTTTCTATTTCTATGTTCTTTGTATTGTTCAGCTCTCAATTCATCTGACTGTATTGATATATATCTAGATACAGTATATATATATGTATGAGTCTGCCGGTATGCATGTATGTATGTTAATGAGCAAGAGTGTGAATTATGAGGGCTTGTCTTCAGGTTTGGGTCTCTGACTTTTAAAAATATATTTGAACTTAGTGTTAGATAGTCATTACCTTTTTCTGAAGTGAAGTCTAGCCGCCATCTGTGCTACTTTGCCGTCGTTTGCAAGAGACCCGAGATCGATTCCCGAATGAGGAGAAAATTTTCATGAGTATCTCGGTCTCTCTCCTGGGTTGTTGTATCACTCTCAGCCCGGGTTGGCTCTGACAGGCAGGGTCAGAAGCATGTCTCCTAAATGTGTGCATGTGGGTGTAAAACACTGAATATCATTGAAACGTACCTTTTTTACTGCGTACTCTGTCTTTAACATCTTCTTTTTTTTTGTTTGATATCAGGAGAGTATAGAAAAATTCAAAGAGGAAACACAGAAACTGGAAGAATCTGATGCTTTAAAACAAGCAAGGAAAAAATTTGTAAGTGAAGCATGTTTGTTTTGTGGTGTGTAAATTTTTTGTTTTGACTGTAAACAAATAGTGAATCAAAATGTGATTATGTTTTAAGCTGTAGATAACTTTGTTTTTAGTGTTTTTACTAGGTGTTGGCCGTCCCATACTGATATTGATATTTTTGCAGTCATATGATTATTTTTATTTATTTATTAAAGTCGTGTTGGGTTTGTGCACACTGCCAACTTTATTGAACCTCTTATCGCTACCTCAGAATAACAAAGTTCTATCTGACATTTTTGGTCGTTTTGAGTTACTGAACCATGAGGTGAGAAACCAAATGGTCTACCTGTTCTATCAAAATCGTAAGAGTCATTATCAAGATATTTTAAGAATCGTATGCGTAAAAGCTTGACATGATGTGAAACTCAAAATCTTTGACGTCAAATTTCTTAAAACTAGGTTCTGCGCAGATAGAACTTTTGTAATTCTGAGGTAGCATCATGGTTGCCTACAAGTAAAGTGACATAAATTATTATTTATAGGTTCCTTGACTTGAGAATAATTTTGACATCTTAGAGGTTTTAAGTGGTTGAATAGCAGAATGTCAGCTTAATTGAATCAAAGTTTTGATTGTTATTTTGCTTATTGACAATTTTGTGAGAAGTAGCAGCCGCTTATGGTACTTTTGTCATTATTGTTTAATTAAGAAAAATGAAAGGTCTCTACAGTTGTGTTCATTCTGTTTCACATATCTTATTGAAATGACTTGAGTGAGACATGATTGTATTAGCTCATAAACAGGGAGGTAAAAATGGAATTGTTTTAATGATTTAACAATGGGCGTTCCATTATGTCTGAATAGTCTATGGTATCTTTGTTTTGCTTTTTCCCTCAAGGAAAGTATAGAGGAAGAGACTCTGAAAAGTTCTACAGCCATCAAAAAGACCCTTGATGACATCAAAGGAAAGGTCTCAGAGGTGAGCTAAAGGCCATCATTCAGTTTTGAAGGCATATCATCATAGATGACTTTATGTGCAATTCCTCTTTTGAACGTTTATAATACTCTTTACATTTTCTCATTTTTCTTCTTTTTTTTTTTGAAACAGGGATTTAGTTACGGATATTTGAAACAGGAATTTAGTTATGCTTAACTGATATTTATGTGCATAATTCATTATTATTCTCTTTCTGTGTTCTCTAAGGTCTTGGCGTTTTTACATTTAAAAAAGTCTGTTTACATGTTGAAATGCCGAGGGATTTAGTTATGACTCAACATCTTGATCTAATTCATAAATATCTGGCTGTTCCCGTAATTGGGAAAAAAATCATACAAAATGTCATGGATTTTGGACACCTGACAGGTGATGTGATATATAACATTGTCTTAAATACATTTGCAGTTGTAAAATGTCGCAGTTAATCAAGCAGAAAGTAAACAAAAGGACATTCTAAGCTTTAGTTGGTTACGATGCTTTCTGAAATGTGCTATCCTGAAAACTTGATCTGCTCCACCCATTTTAAAACCGTCCTGCCATCCCAGTATTTTTTCTTATTTATTGTTGCTGAAATAGTAACTTACAAATCTCATAAATAGACTTTGAGAGATAAGATGTGAGATTTCATGGCTGTTAACATTGGTTTGACTGTTTAGAAACAAAGCTTTAAAATTTTGCTCTTATAGAGTTCTGTCTTCATGTGCTGTACACCAGACTTTATTTCCGGGCAGGGATGTTATAAAACAACCCAGGAGTGGGGTTCCTTTCAACTTGAAGCAAAAGGAACAGATTATTTGATTTCAACCAAATGAGAATTCAGTGCATTTATCTAACAACACCTCACTCCCCTGTTGATGGTGAGCGCTCATGGATCCTGTTCCTGAAATATCCACGATGGTAAAAAATAGGGCAGAAATTATAATGCTTGTGCTTGCCTTTTTTTCTAGATGTTTATTACAAGTGTTAAATGATGGTGTGTTTTGTTCATTTCAGACAGTTGAAGAAGCCCAGAAAAAGGAATTTGTCAAGAAAGGCATTGACATGACCAGCTCAGCAGCCTCAAAAGCTGCAGAAACTATCACAAAGTCAAGCCAAGCAATTGCTGAAAGTGATGCATTTAACCAGATCAGTAAGGTAATCATTTTTTCCCTGTTATCCCCTGCCTTTGTGTCCCATTAAGGGGGCAGGCGGGTCTTTCTAAACTAGTTTTGGGCTCAGATATCAATTTTTGGGAGCATACATATTATGTCTGTAAAATTACTCTTCTTTTTATTCCCTGTAATTGTAAGATGAAGTAGTATCAAAACTGACATTAAAACATCCTGTGTCCTTGGTAACGAGCCAAAATGGTACAGAAATGTTTATGAATGCCATGTTATTTGACTATGGCAGCACGCACCATTGTCATTTGTAGACGGATATTATGCTGTCAAAGTCAACTATTTTGACGGAGCGATTTTTGGGCTGGGCATGAGAAGTGAAGAGCGGTTGAGCATGTCCAGTGTCTCCTTGTCAGTACCACAGTATCAAACCCTTCAAAATTCATCTTGATTTTCTGTCTGAAAGGGATTATGCTGAGTGGAGCAGGATGAATCTGCAATGCTTTTCAGGACATGTCTAATGTAGCCTCTTTTGGACTGAATGTTTATTGTACTTACTTGAAGAAGTTTAAAAAAGAATATTCTTTTGTATTGGTATTGTGTTTCAGGGTGTGAAGGCAGCTAAGGAGGAGTTTGATGAGGTCACTCTCTCAAGGGCAAGGCATTACAAGGCTCCAGGTGAGAAAAAATAGTTTTAGAGACAAATCTGCTGATTTTTGTCTCTCTGTTAATTAACATTTTTTTTTACTCTCTAGGGGTCCTTTAGTCGTTAACTGGGTTTGTATTCCGGTATCTCATAAAAATTTTGTTATTCAAAAGTTATACAACACATCATTAACAACTATCATTAAAAGGCACGTCATACTGATTGTGTTTGACCCACAGTTAACTTGTCAATAACATGGCACTTCAGAACTCTGATCAGACAATTAGACACCTCACTAGCATATGCATGTTATAGATTTACTCACAGAATTTAAGGGTGGATTTTCCTGTTAATAATATGTTTTTGTTAATTCAAATTGCACTGGAACAATAAGTGAGTCTGTAAACTTTTGTGTTTACTTTTGTTTGTTACTCTTTTATTTTTGGACAGTTTTTATTTTAGTAAAAGTTATTTCAAAGAATGTATGTGAGTGTCTGTTGTGAGATTTTCCCTTCGACTTTCCCCGTGGGATCCCCCTTTTTCATTTTTGTTGCATATCAGTGTTAACATTTTATAAATGATGTACCATCGAAATTTCTTCATAATAATATTTGGTGAGGTGTGTTTAATGTTTATGTTGTACAGCATCTAGTTTGCTTGAGAGAAAGAAAAGTTTGGAACTTACTATTTACATGTTTTTTTTTCTTAAAGAAAACAAACAATCATATTTTTCAAATGTCAAAACACGTTCTTTATGCAGAAAAATTGAGAAAAAGATCTGATACATCTGCAAGGCCGAAAGATGGGAGAGCAGTGGAGGCAGATGAGTGAGTATGGTTTTTTATGGTTGTTTTTGAAGTGGGTGATACATTCCATTGCCTTTTTCAGCACTGTTAGGCCTTCAGTAAGAATGGTCCCAAAAGGCATTTCTCTGTAACAATGTATATTTATGTTGTAGATCTTGAGTCGATAGGATAGACAATATAATAGATCTGGTTTGTTCTAGCTTTTCAGCCTCGATCTTGCTAAACTTGGATTGCAGCATGAACTTGCTAACAGCTCGGGAGGGAGTTTGGTGTTATGGACGTGGTTTAAATGATCAGAATTAAATGTTCTGGCAGAGAGAAAAGTTGCAGGAGACAAAGTGTTTTAGCAACATTGTGGGGCTGACTTGTTTGGCCATGATGTTTTGATCAGAGCGTGACTACAGTTCCTGAAATGAAACTTGGACAATGTCACAGTTTTCTATGGATGTACTTTTGTTTTGTTTTTTGGAATTGAGGTTTGCTCACTCATTTCGTACAATTCTTGTCCATCAGAGAGTCAACCGGCATGGTTCTTCACAAAGATTCAAAGTTTTATCAGAGCTGGCAGAACTTCAAAGACAACAACCAATATGTAAATAGTAAGTTATTTTCTTTTTCTATCTTCATGAGTAAAACTTTTAAATGTCTTTACAGTCTTTTGTCGTGTTGTATTGTTTTTTGGGAAGGGTTTTTAAAAAAACTTTTTGTCTAATTTTGAACTTTTCCAACATTTTCTTGTAATTGTAATGCTTCAAGAAAATAAAATAACTTGCTAAGTTATTTGACACAACTCTTTATTTACAGTCAGAATATCACTTTTCAACTTGGTAAAAATTTCTGTAACATGAAATGTTTGTGCATATTGTAACTTGGCATAGCCTATTATTTTATATAAGAAATTGTATGGAAATGACTCTACTCTCGGACAATCTCTTGATTATTATGTGAGAGAGAAATCATCCCCAACATTTTGAGTACTTGAAACATTCTGTAAACTGTTACATTTTTATGTCTCTTTCAGAACTGTTTGACCTCAAAGTGAAGTTTGATGAGAGTGACAATGTAATGATAAGAGCTACCCGGTTTTTCACGGATAAAGTTGGCCAAGTGTTTGGTAATCTTAATTCTTTTGTATTGTTGATAGTATAGAATGTGTTATATTAATTTATATTTTAAAGTCATTTGCCTCATGGTACAGTCCATGCCGGCTTTAAGCACGGTCACCGGGAGAAAGCTTAAGCGTGCTTAATGCCGAAGCGTGCTTGAGTTCGAAGTAGACATAATCCAGAGATTTTCATGTAGAAAATTACCTGTGCTATTTCCCTTCATTTGTAATTAGGCCTATAGCGGTCTCTCAAAAGTGTGCACTGTTATTTTTACCCGCCATGGTAGTTTTTGTTTGCCTGTTTGTTTTTGTTTTTTGGTTGAATGGGAAATAAAAAAAACTTAATTGAGACGACCAGTCACGATACAGCACACTAGGCCTACACTCTGCCTGTGCGTTAGTACTGGCCGCTGTGCCACATACATACCACCGCCTTCATCCCACCTCACACGTGATACACAATCAGGATTAATGGATAGCGAGGGTCAAAGGTAAAATTGCAGCCAGCCTCCATTTCTCGTCTCCATGACTCTCTTTGTATTTTTCATCTGTGTGTAGCTTTGCCCTAGGCTAGATCCTATGTGCATTCTGCACGCGTGTGTCTCCATCACTTGCGTTCTTTGTGTTTCTCTTAACACACTCACTGCTGTGGTGTAGACTGTGTTCGAACTTCGATGGGTCATCAAGAAAGTGTTGACTGTCTTGTAAATGAAGCGTGCCTGAAGCCGAAGTTACCATGCTTAAAGGCGTGTAATTTATACAGCAAAATTTCGGTAAGATCCGTTTAACGTGCTTGAGTCCAAAACATGCTTTATGCCAGCGTGCTTAAAGCCGGCACGGACTGTATAGATAATCTATAGTGTATCTCAAAACAGGAATTACAAAGTTGCGAGAGAATTGCATTACGATGATAGCTGCTGGCTCTTTTTCCATTTACATATATGCATAATTTTATTTTAGTGAACATCTTGTAGCTTAGTCTGTTTTTAGCTCTGGGAGTTTGAGTAAAAGTCAGGTCGGAGCATGGTACGGTGCAGCTATATTTTAACGAGTCTGTTTATTATGGGCTATTCATTTGTATGTATGAATCTATATTTTTTCCCCTCATACCATGTAGTTTTGCTGTTTATCAATGAAGTCTGCAATTAGATTTTGTCAGTTAAAGGTAAAATTGCTCTTGGTTTATTTATTCAAATAGCTGTGGAAAGATTGTACATTGCCAGAAACTTTTGTTTTGATACTTCAGTTCTTGTGCTGGAGCTTCCTTGAATTTGCAGCTGGAAAATACTGGTTGCAGAATCAAAAGGAAAGGATCTGCAAGATAAGCAAGCGACTCTCTGTAGCACTTGGACTGCATTTTAATTTGCTCAGGATTTCCCTTAGGATTTCATGTTTATATGTATAGTTGTCAAATCTGTTTGCTTTCATTTAAAAAAAATTAACTGGCATATTGGGTTTCTGCAAGTCTGAGACTTCAGTGAATGAAATTGTGTGCATGTAGCACAGGATGATGAAGTAGTGTTACATCTGTTACTTCATTGTAATGTTACTGATTTCCTCTGGTACCATACTTTTCTTTTTCATCCATACAGGTGGCATGTTCTCAAAAACAGAAATGTCTGAAGTCTTGACAGAAATTTGCAAAATTGATCCCAATTTTGACCGAGAGAAATTTTTGAGACTATGTGAGAGAGAAATCATCCCCAACGTTCTTGAGGTAAATAGACTAAAGTAAATTCAGTAATATCATGCATTAAACAAGCTTTGTTTTATCTTTAAAAATACTCTGCAGTTCTAGTTTAATTGAGTTTTTTTGTTGATTATCCTATTGTGAAATATGTGTCTGTTGTTTCTCGTGCTCATAAAGAGTTTTTGAATATTATCAGATACAGTTTGAAATGGTTATCTTAATCTCATACAGTGGAGTCCACTTATAATGAGTCCTGAAATAACAATAAATCTTTTATAAAGACACTATTCTAAAATGCCGTTTTTTCCCTTCTTTAGTTTTGTAAATAAAATACTGCTATTGTGCAATCAGACAGTCACGCGAGTCGGTTATAACGGAATATTGCTGCTGCTGTGCACAGCGCACAGACCTATTAAACATAATATAAAACCTCGCCAGTTGAGAAACTTCTTAGTGATCCAGCGAAACAAAGAATGGGGGAGCCCACGCGAACCAACAATGAAGGTCGGAGCGAATGAGTGGGGAGGGTGTGGCATGCGCAGACAAACAGAACGCATCGCGTGATAAGCCAGCCCAGTCTAGATTATCTAGGCCTAGCCTACCATGCCTCTCACTTCATTGGTGCGGGATTGAGCGGTCACAATGCTTTGATAGATGGAGTGAATGTGTGACGTGCGCAAGCAGACGCAACACACTAGGGGGTGTGGTGGGGTGGGGGATGACACAGCGGGCGAGTTAGCCTAGAGCCAGAGCCCCTTCTTTTTGATCACCAACGCCGAACTGTCAACATTGCTTGTGCTAAAGAAAGAAACCTGATTCGATTTTTGATCAAGTAAGACCTAGAGATCATGTTGAACAAAATCATCATCAGGGAAAATACAAAAAGGAATAAACAGAACACATAACTCATAGATTAGGCCTATTTTACTATTTATCTTGAATTTATTACTGGATCCCTTATCACGAGAATCCTGCTATAACGGACATTTCGCACCGGTCCCCTCCCTCTCGTTATAACATGATTCCACTGTATGGTTGAGGAGATATTTTAATGGTTTGAAGAGGATATGGCTCTTATTTGTCAGTCAGATCAGAGAATAGTTACCTCAGCAGATTAGCAGGGTTTATTTTTTTCTCTGTTGTACTAAAGTAATTAATCTATTATGTGAAGAGCTTTTTTCTTTATCTTGAACAGGCAATGATCAGAGGTGATCTGGATGTTCTAAAGGACTGGTGCTTTGAAGCTGTGAGTATTTTTTTCTGTTATTTATCCTTCATCATCCTGGACAATTGAATACCTATTTGTGGGTGGTTGACAGGTGCTCTGGTGTGGTTTGCTTCTTCTTTCCTATCAAACATCTATTATCTTTATCTCCCCTCCTTCTTTTTTATGTTTGTTACTCTCTTGTAACACCTCTAATCTTAGGCACTTATATGACCTTATTGTGTTGCAAGTGCCGTAAAACTCTTACTAAAACTAAAAACTAGAATACCTATTTTTTTTTCCATTGAAAGGGAGGGAGCCACCAACATCATTAGTGATGTTTTTTTTATAACTTCATGGTTTTTTTTAGCATTTGTAAAAGACATGCATGGGTAAAACAAAACAAAAATAAATGAGGAATGCTAGATATACAGTGACAAAGAGATATCACTCTTTCATGTGTGATTTTAGAAAGGGAAGATTGATCTTTTAAAGTTTATCGCTCATCCATAGATTTTAGGCTATAGAATGGTTACTGTTTTTACAGCACTTTCATAGTTTTTTACCTCATGATCTTTTGTAGCATCACAATGGGTGAATAGAGCAGTTCCCACTGACTTACGAGAACAATGAGCTTTTCAGTAATGGCCAGTCATATTCTTGAAGTGGTCACTCTCACATTTTCTGTTGTTCTTTCCTGTCCAATAGCTATTGTCCTTATCTTTCCTTCTTCTGTTCAAGTTGTATGTTATTTTCTAGTAAAACTTCTAATCTTCAGCACATAAATGACTTACTTGTGTTGCAAATGCTGTAAAACTTTTACTAAAATTAATGCTAAAACATTCCCTGCTCCCACTGAAAAAGAAGGTGAGGCATATGATTGGGGCAGCCACTTAGATCCTGCCTCCGTTGTTGCACATCGGTTACTGATCTAGGACATAGTCATAAATGAAAATGTGTGGCAGAGAAGCTTATGCATTTGCTGATTTTATATTTGTATTGTAATTTTAATCATGGGCTCATAGTTTTGTTTTTGTAAAGTGTTTTACGGCGCTCGCAACTGCATAAGGTCATATGAGCGCGCGGGACACACCTAATATTTTCAGTTGGTAGGAAATTTTGAATTTTGCCCGGGTGGCGGCCGAAGCCTACTCTTATTGATTTTAGACCACCAAGGGATCTTTAACGTGTGCAACTTGCACACGGGCTCTCCGAGATTTTTCGCCCTTGTCCGAGAAGGCTAGGTGTAGATCTTTCCTACCAGAAGATCAGGGGTGTGGCAGAAAGACAGCAGTAAGGAGGAGCCAAGGAGTAGCAGTAGAATGGCTGCAGAAAGAGTCAGGATCCCAGAGGAGGGGGCAAAGGAGGTGAAGGGGTGGGGGCAGAAAGTGGAAATGAAAGCAGACAACAGAACATTGCTAGAGAGCAGGAAAGGAGGTGAAAGGAGACAATTTTAGAGAAGAAAATTTTTCGGTCGCTACCCGGATTCGAACCCGGGACCTTTGAATGAGAGGCCAACACCTTAACCTCTAGGTCAGGAGAGCCCCCATGGGCTTATTTTTTTCTTAATAGTCTTTGTTTTTGAAATGCTGTAAGTTTTTTTATAAAGTTTTGCAATTGTACTTCAGTTCCTGGTACATGTTACTTGAAGTATGTCTCAACAGCACAAGTGAGCTTTTTTAGTGTCCGTTTTTGCGTTCAGGGGGTCATAATCCAGACTTTGTGCTTGAAAAATAAATCTTGTTGAAAAGTTATGAATTAAAATATCGAGCAAGGTTAATTGAAAGGATTTCCTCAAGTCTGACTATGATGGGTAGTGTGGATGACTCTATACATATGTTCACACGTGATGTTTGTTGGGCCCCTGATTCTCTGTTTGTCCTTGTTGTACTCATTAGTTTCTTTTTGTTTTGTTTCAGCCTTACAATACTCTAGCCCATCCCATAGAACAAGCAAAGAAGGCTGGCTATGTTTTTGATTCCAAGGTTTTAGATATTACACAAGTTGACGTGAGTATGGAGAGACAGTTTGGTCTCTGTGTAACATTATTTTGTTATTTTGTTCATTTTCTCGGTAAAATATTCCTAGCTCTCTGTAGTCACCTATGGGAGTAGTTAGTCTCCTTTGCAGAAACCAGAAACTTAACGTCGAAAGTTTCTGTTTAGCTTTTGTCATTTCGTATTGTTATGTCAGTTGGTTTTTAAATAAATTTCAAAAGTGTTGAAGGAGAAAATCCGACTCGCGTCTTAAACCTATTTCAGTTCCTCTTTTTCTTCTTACCCTGTCAAATTTTTCAATATATTACGTTTTTATTAATCAACAATGTTCAAAGAGCACTCTCATGTGTTTTGCTCATGGTCTCCTGAGCTTACAGAATTCAAGGAACTAAGTTCCCTTTGGTCAACATAAATTTATGAGGTATGCGTTGAATGTGCAGATGGAGTAAAGGTTGCACAGTCTCAGGCGTGCACCTGGGCCCATAAAGTGAAAAGCTAAGTTGGTTAGGGCACACAAAGTATGAAAATTCATGTGTAACAACAAACGTAATGACTTTTGTGAATAACCATAGTGTGAAGTATGATTATTTTCTTTTCCTTTTATTTCAACAGGTAGTTGCTGGCAAAATTATGGAGCAAGGCCCAGTCTTAGTCATCAGTTTTAATGCACAGCAGATACTGGTTGTCCGAGATGCAAAGGGTAGTGTGGTGGAAGGGGATCCTGTGAGTACCATATTATAATTTGAGTACTTTGTCATTGTTCTTGTTCTTGTTACAGCTGTGGCCGGGAATGTGACTCTAGCTCCTGCTAATTTTAAGGGGAGTTGAATGATTATGTCACAGTGTACAACTGAAAGTAGGTACCACAAGCGAAATTGTTTTTGAACAATATTGATGTTTAAACCTTAGGTGTTCAAATCTACTTAATAAAACAAGAACATTAAAAAAAAGAATTATCAAAATCCATCAATAAACAATCGAGATATGGTATTTCAAAGTTTTATTTTTGAACGAAACCTTTTCAACTGCGACTGTCACCCATGTTTGAGGTGTTGTAAAATACAAAGTGCATGGTCAAATTAATGAAAACTTTGTTTTTCCCAGAGATGTCAACACAAATATTGATATCTCTAAATCAAAGCATGTTAGAATGACTGGTTTCCAAGATATAGGCCTTCAAAAATTGAAAAAAAATGTCAAAATAGGCCATTATTTCAACCTCTTCCAAATTAGTCAAAACTGCCTCCCCATTAGTGAAAAGCACACAATCATTACAAATATATGCATAGACTTAGCTGAATTTTTTTCAGACCTCTCTGACGATAAGTAACTTTTCTGGGCTCCTCTGAAGTGGGCTTCGGGGCAAAAAATGCCCCTTGGAAAAAAATTAGGGGAACTCTGGTACATCGGTACATCCTCGGGCAAAAAGTATCACAACAAGTTCAAAAATTAAGCTACAGGGCTAAATCATACATCAAATTAAAGCTCAATGCAAGCTCTATGAGGCCAAATGAAAATTGTTTACTAAAACCTCTCACAACACTCAATAACAGGGCCCTAAAGCCCAAAAACCTGCCATTATTGAGTGAAAATCATAACGTCTGCCGACTGGAAAAAAATTCATATAAAATCAACAAATTGTGCTACAAGGCTGCATTATATATCAAATTAAAGCTCTTTTCATGCTCTGTAAGGTGAATAAGTTTATAGAAAGTAAAACCCTTCCAAACATTTCAGAAATGGACAATAATGTGAAAAAAGTAATCAATATTGGTTGAGAAAATTAAATGAAGATTTCTGCTCAGGGGGTTTAAAAATTTGAAGTAAATCAATATACTATCTACCGGGGTTCATCTTGTATAATATAGATCTAGTTCTAGATTTATTTATCCTAATTTAGCTGAGAAAGAAACCAGTGGCTGGGGAAATACAATTTATGCGTCCAGTAAGTGGATGGAAGAAGGGGGGGGGGGGGGGCATTTCTCCAATTATCAGGTGACATCTAAGTCTAACTAACTAAGAATAAATAAAAAAGAAAGACTGGTTAATTCAATAATTGAATATCCACCAATCAAGAACGTAGATCTAGCCTTTTTGTTTTATCAAATTAAATGCAAAAACAATAGATCTACGAACATTTCCATCAGTAACACTATAACACCCGGTAACCCCTTCCGAGTGTTTAGTGTGTGATGACATGTTACTATAAATAGAACTCCCAGTTCAACCATTCATGGCTTTATTCTTTCACTTTGTCGACCAGAAATGCTTGGATTTCGATGCATTTAGAATAAATAAGGTGTTCTTAGTTGAAAAGACAGCAAAAATACCACCATGAAGCGATACATTTGTATAGATCGCAATTAATTCACTATGAGGTGGTGGAAATGTAGGTCGGCGTGATTCCCACCAAACAATAACAATCCAACAACACGTCAAGTGGTGGCCTATTAGTCTTATTTTTTAAAACACGATATTCATAAGTATCCTAAAAGAAAATTATGATAATACCTACATAAATTGACGCCATGAACAGATCTATCGAATGTTTCTTTCACTGAACCATCATATAATCGTCTGCTGGTTGGGTCAAGTCAGAGGGGGTGGCAGTGGGCGATGGAACAGCCGCAATGGCAGAATGACGATCTCCCGAAAGTGGTTGTTACCCCACTTCAGAAAAAGTAATATTTCTACTTCGTTGAACGTAGTTGGCTTTTCTAAACACCTAAACTTGATAGTACAGATGTTTAGGAATATGATCCTGGCACGGATAGCCCGATTTGTGTCGAATTTCATATTTTAAAATGCTTTGTTCGTCTTTACATCGTACAACTCACGCTTTCCTCTCGGAATAAAAACATAAACACATTCCCCGGAAATTCTCCCGAAATCCCAGATTTTTATGTTTCAAACCGCAAGAAAATTCGATGATTCACGTCTGAGAAATCGAAATTTAAAACAAGCACCCCCCAAATCTAAGCGCGCAAAATTGCGAGACGGTTGAGTTTTCCCGTGTTAAACTTTAGTCAATTAAAAACTAAATATGCAATCATAAGTATCAGTTTCTCATTCACCATTAAGAAGGAAAGACACAGAAAACAGTGGTATCATTTTTATTAGTGTTTACAAAAATTAAAACCAGCTAATAGTTGGGTGAAGTTGTCCAAATCTGGCTTAAGCAGTGGCTGTCTGCCTTGAAAACGGCCCGCCTGCGGTACCTACGGAAAGAGGAATGTAGACCTATCAGTTGAAAAGTACCAAAAATTTAGTCGGCCAAGACAGAGCGGCGACAGGGAGCTGACCTCCGTGACCCCGACGTGATAAGGCGCCCTGCGGGGAACCCCCCACGACGACTAAAATTCCACTGCCGGTGCGCCGTGCAAGATTCCCCCATTTTTCTAAAATTTATTATTATCATCATCATCTGGTGCCTTACCGACTGGCGTGGGCGATCATGATTTATTATACGGTAATCAATAAAATACCTTGTATTCAAGGAACGCACTAGCAAACTTAGACTCAACAAAGCCACTTGTAGAATGAACAGCCCCCTCTAATGAGTGGCTTTGTGCATTTTTCTCCCACAACGAACCTTATGTACTCTATTCCATGGGGCTGTTGTTTATCCTGCACAGTAGATCATTATACATTTATTGTGTATCATACACTGTACACTATGATTGACCTATCAGAGACACGCAGCGATCTTGTGTGATTAATCAGAATTAGTCACACCTTATTTTATAATGAGCTCTGATATTCAGGAATCTTGAAGGTTGTGTCTGATGGCTTTGTAATATCGAGTTTCACTATACTGTGCCACCCAACTTTACACCGTGTCTCCAATTGTCTCATTTACCGTACTTTTAATTTGGTTCTTGTTCTCTGATAATTTATTAAAACTGTGTAAAAGGTACATATGTCATGATTGTTGCATACGACGTACCTGGTGCGTCATGAAAATGAGTAATTTTTAGCTTTGTAGGGTACCATGGACATCACGGAAGTTGACAAAATTTGCTGCTCCAGGTTGCCTAAATGACATTACATGTATGTCACGCTAATAACCTGGCTCTAGTTATTCTGTACGGAGTTTTATCCTCAAGCACTGAGTGGATTCGTATTTAGGAATAAAAGACGTGCACAATGGTACAAAATTTGCTAGTATTACTTTACTGTTGGGCTTGCAAGCGATTGATAAACACAGATCTAGGCTTGAGGGCGGCCGCACGCTCTCGCAAAATGTACACACTACAATGACTTTAAAAAGGCAAATATATTCCTTTTTTGGCTTAGATTTGCAATTTATTTGAAATTATGAGTAAGATTGGGGAGAAATGAGGAATGGGAGGTGTTAGAAAATTGACATGACCGAACTCCGGGGTCTGAAATAGTCACAAGTTGGCTAAAATTGCGCATTTTCATGACTATCAGGTACATTATAAGGCAAAGACAGGGTTAACAAGAGTATGCAGTCCCTTTGATGCATGGTGCAAATTCAGAATGTAATGGTAATGCAAGATGTTCCATTCATATCCGACATAAAAAGCTACAATAAACATAATCTGTTGCATGTTTTTGTATGTTTCAGGACAAGATATTGCGCATCATGTATGTGTGGGCCTTATGTCGGGACCAGGAGGAACTTGATCCGACAGCTGCTTGGAAACTCCTGGATATATCAGCCAGTTCTTCAGAACAGTGGTTATAGTTACACATTTTCAAAATTGTTTTGAGTCGAAAACAGGTGCCAGTTTACTCCGAATTGGACCTCAGAAATATGGAGTTCCACAGAGATCTCCAGAAGTGTGAAAATATACTTCTCTTCAAATGCAGTGTCATTTATAAATTGGCCCTTTTTTGTTTGTCTCATGAAGTCGGATGGCCTATATCCCAACATAGGTAATAATCTTGAAGTATTCATTTTGACCCTATGTTGTCATGGTACTCTTGATGCATCGAGTATGTTTGTCACAGAACCGTTTTTGTGATAAAACAAAGGGCGAGATTTGTATTTATAAAATTATAAAGTTATGGGTGGATGTACACTTTTGTGTGAATGGCTTTTTTTGATGATGCAACTGTGTTTGACTGTTTTTATTTGCAGAAGTCCTATTATGGTCTCGTGTTGAAGAGTGGATAAATATTTAGGACAATGTGATCAAACATGGATCATGTGTTTCTACCTCTTTTTATTCTGAGCAAAATTACTGTCTAGGCAAGAAGTCAAGAAGATTGCAATGTTTCAAGTGCATGTTTTTTTCATCTTTGACCTTTGAATTAGATTATGCACAAAGACAACACAAAGAATTTTTGATTTTCAAGGCATTTGATATATGCTCAATGCCTATAATTGCGATCTGCTGTACATTTGTAGGCCGAAATGCAGGGAGTGAACCGTACCGCTTTTGGCTGATTTTATTTAAGTAACCAGGGAATAGCTTCATGTGTTCCCTGTATTTGAGGAGGGATTTTTTTTTTCAGCTTTCACTTTAGTCACTTTTGTAAAACATTGTTGATGACATAAGTGGGAATGCTGTACTTTAGGATTTAAAAAATTTTTTTTGAAGGGACAAACCGATGCAGCATCAGGTAGACTTGAATTCCCAGTGTAGATCTATGTTCGGGAGTTAAGCACATAAATTGTGTTGATTTGTTCTTTAATTGTTTTACTCTCAGTTGAAATTCTGTTTCAAGTAAGTCTCACTCTGAATTTTATGAAGCAACATCTTTCTTAAGTCTGTAGATCTAATCATAATTACAAAATAAAGGTAGAAATGTTAATTTGAAATTTTTGTTGACCAGATGTGGGTCGATCTAGTATGTTAATTTTAGGGGTTTCAGTATTTTTATAGGTTCATGAAATTGTGATACAAGAGATGAACCTGGCATACAGCTCTTAAACAATGATCTTTGAATTCATGCTATAGATACAAAGAGCATAATGACAGCTGCAAACAAATGTACTGTTATGCTGCCGCATCCAAAATCCTATGAATTTGTTCCTGTCTTTTTTAAAAGAGATTGGGCTTATCAAACTGGTGTGAAGAGCTGTTTCAACACTCACAGCCTTCAAAATGATATGAAATTAAAAGAAATGAAAACGGGAGGAATGTGATGCTATTTCTTATACTAAGTGTGGCATGAAATGAAAGAGTGAAATGAAGAATTGAAAGCTTGTTGAAATATTTGGAGTTCGTGTGATTGTTGCATGTGATCAGTGATAGATTTGACTTTTTGACTGCAAGTTTGGAAGGTGAGAAAAATTCTTGTTTTACTGCCATTGAGAGTGATATGATAAAATGAAATGAAACGGCCATTAAAATACATTGTTTAAAAAAATGTTGATAAATGTTTCTCTTCTACTTTCATCTGTATGAGTACTACACCATATAAGTTTCTTAAAATTTTCTGAGCCTGCGTCTTATTTTCTTGAAGAGGTAAAAGAATTGCCTTTTCTTTTACACAATATAATTTTTCAGATTGAAATTCTAGAAAATCAGAATGTTTGTGAACCCTGCCTCCTTTTCTTCACTTTATTTGGATACATATCATTTTGGTCTGAGATTTTTGTAACACATACAAAACAATGAACTGAAGTAAATGGCATTTTCTTGTTACATTATGATGTACAGTGCAGCCCCTCTATAACGATCTGCGATATAACGACATCCTCTGTATAGCGACATGGTGCTCAGGTCCTGATTTTTCCCTTATATATCATTAGTAATATTTTTGGTTGCCTCTCTATAACGACAAATCTCTAAAACGAATTTTTTTTCTAGTCCCGCCGATATCGTTATAGAGAGGCTACACTGTATCAAATTGTTAATTTTTGTAGATTCTATAAGCAGAAAATATCCCTCGCCTGTAACTGAAACCTTTTCTCAGTTGAGTAGTATGTGCCCATGGAACATCAGTATGCATTATAATATGTTTCAATGTTGGTAACTTGTAAAAGCAGGGAGTGTAAAGTAGGCATTACTGGGGAAGAACTGGTTTAATAAAAATTTATGAAACTTAGTCCTTGAAACAAATAACTCAAATTATCTAAATCTACAACTCTGGCCATCTTTCACTGTGGTCCTTTTATTACAATTCTCTTCTCAGTGCCTCTGATATAGAGTTCAGGTGACCGCAAAGGCTATCTTTTTGACACTGTAACATCTGGTCCAAAATTTTTGCATGTGCATCGAGGTCAGACAGTGCTTGAGAAGCTTGCTGTTCATAGTCCTCACTGTCTCCAAATGTCTGAGAGTATTGAAGTATCACCATTCTTGATTCCTGTCCCAGTTCACGCAGTAATTCTGAAAAGTTTCTCATGCAGGCACTGGTGCCCTCATTCATGTTAGCAGGAGCTGGGTCACTTTCGTTATAATTGTACTGGTTTGGTGTTTGCTCTACTGCTTCACAATAGGGATCAATGAGTTCTGTTGATCTGTTGCTGCTGATACATACATTGCCTCTTTCGAGATCATGAGGATCATGTATTTTGTCTTCCTGGTTGGATAGGGAGATGTCTAACTGTTTTGTTGTGCTGTCTAGTCTTTGCTTCTTAGCTGTTGAATGTGGCTCCCAGGCTTCAGCCAGGACACCGGTACTGTCCACAAAGTCGCAATACTTAGCGGTTTCCATTCGGGCCTGAAATGAAAGAACAATAGAGTTCTAAGTTGATTGTGTCTATCTGCTGTTGTTTTACCTAGATATTTTACCTCAGCATGGACTGTATGCTTTAAAAAAGGGGATGAAAAAGTGGCTGCTAGATCTAGTTCATTACTGCACCCCTTCTCAATATTGATTGATTTCTTTGATATGAACAGCTTAGTGGCTTAGTGTCACAGGCGACTACGAATGAGTTGATGTTGTCGGGGGAGTGAAAAAAAGATAGACTGATCTGAAGTTCAACTAAACCATTGAGACCTGCAAAGAAGAAGAGGTGCTGGTACCTGAGAAAAAGATCAGCTTTACAGAAGATGCAACTCAAGCGAGTTCCAACACCAGCGGAGTCGACTGTACTTTTAAAAATCGTAAGTCAAAGCATATTTGAAAATTTCATTTCATGGAATGGGGACAGGCACATCATGTGGGCACTCCTTGTTAGTTTAGATGGTGGTATAGCTGGATTTTGGTGCGAATGGCAGTGGTTTGAATCCTCTAGGGGCATTCTTACACTCGGGTTGTTTGGAGATCTTTCAAGACTCTTCGATTGCTTGACTTGATCTCATTGGATATGTCATGTACTGTGTGCAAGCGCAGGTTCTAATTGCATGTTAGTTCGTCACTTCCTTATCCTACGGCAAACCCAGTAGAGAAATTAATCTTCTAAATTTATAAATAGTATTTTGATGACTAAAGGTATCACAAGAGTTTTTTTTGGGCAAGTTGCTTCAGATATATGTAATATAAATGAATGAATGAATGAAACTTGATTGATCTCTGTTGAGAAAGAATTCATGGTCATGTTCGTGGATTGAAAAATTCATCACTGTACCCCACCCCCCACCCCGCTGTCTGTCTCTCTGTCTCTGTCTGTCTGTCTGTCTGTCTGTCTGTCTGTCTGTCTGTCTGTCTGTCTGTCTGTCCTGTCTGTCTCTCACACACACACATACGCACACACACACACACACACACACACACATACATACATACATACATACACTTACAAACTAACACACCTACTACTACTACACACAGGAATTAAAAAACAACAATAAAAAGTTAAACAAAATTCTTCGGGACTGTTGAACTTGAACTCTACAATCTCTGCTGCGCCCCCCGGGGTAGGCCATTCCCAAAGGTGGGACATTTCTCATTCAAGCACAGTAGAATTATAAATGGGTTGATTCATGTCACGCTCATAACTGATCTACAACAGGGAACTGCTGCTTTTTCTTTCCTAATCCTTACTTTTGTCATTTTTCCCTTACTTCTTTTGTATGTTTGTCACTCTCTTGTGACCTGCTATTTCCGGGGTGCCTTGATAGTCGAAGCAGACCTTGTGCTGTTGAAGCTAGAGAGGTGAGTAGAATAAGTCTGATTCCCTGTAAAGACTTCTCTGTTGACACTCACCCCTTGGCGCTCATATGACCTAATGCAGTTGCGAGCGCCGTAAAACCCTCCACTATAAAAGAAAAAAATCTCTGCTTCCAAGATGTACTAACCTAATGATTTGGAAGACAGTAAAAGTATTCTTGTGCCTTTTTTCAAATTATGCACTTAACTTCTTGAAAATGGTATAATATATATCTTATCAGCACTTTTCAAGCTATGGTACAACTACAAGCCCTGAGAATAGCCTCAGCGCGCACATATATGTACAGCAGTACATTAGAGGTATGCATTTTTCTGACTTGGTGGTACACGCAACCTCTGTACTCTTTCAGTGTACCGTGCTTCCATGAGCAAAGGTTGATGCAAGCATTATATTATAAGACAAAACGTAATTTTAAGTGTTCACTGTTGAATTTGGTTTTTGTTTTCAGTTGACTTCAATATCTAGATCTATATATCTACTTATCACACTCACACGGGTCTACGTTAAGACAGGGTGCACATTGTTGAGTGTTGGTGTTAGGGCCTTTTTTTACATGGCAGGAACCCTTAGTAGATCTACTGATGGCAGGATATAAGGTGCTGGGAAGAAAACTAGATCTTTTAGTACGATTATAGACTAGATGCTACCTGCTACGTACTACACGTAGATATACATATACCCATATGTACGCCAGTAAATAATAGGACGAGGTTGTGATGAATTGTACATGTATCGTATCAGTACGGCATCATGTAGGGGTGGCATCCACTGAAAAATTTGCGCCTATTGGTGGAAAAAAAAGAGCGGTCTGTCTCTTGCCCCTTCAATATTTGGGATAAAAAAAAACTAGTACATTTTTGTACTAGATCTAATATTAATACAAACATTACCATAATATTTTTCTCCCAAATTCTACTGGTATAGACAGCAAAGTCAAAGGTTTTGGTTTCTTCTGTCGATCATCGACGGCGTCTGCTGGCTATCGTTGTTTTGCATCAGGGGGAATAATTCAAAATAACTTTTTTGTACGTTCGGAAAAAAACCCTGGTTATCTCTACTTGGCATAATTCACGCCGGAAATCGCTGTTGCTGCGAGTTGTCTCTCTTTTATTTACGGAAGTTGTCAAGGAAGAATCGATAGTGTGTAAACGAAACCTCCCCACGGAATAAGCTGTAAAGCTCTAGGCCTAGGCTATTTCGAAATACTGGCACCACCTATTTCCAACAGCATATGACGTCAGTGCAAATTTTCACTCTGATGTCATTTTTGCGTGCTGAGGTCTGTTTGATTAATTTGTGCAGATCATTGCAGATACACCGCCATTGTCCTTTAATCAATTTTTTGCAAGGTAGAACATACCCCACGATCAGCTCATCTCAGCATCTGTCTGTTCAATCACTGACGGCCAATCAAGAGACGCGAGTGTGTTGACCTATGAATATTGTATTTGATGGTAATGCGGGATCTCTTCCTGAGGCAGTGGTGTTATGGTGCCATTTGTTTTTTCCAGTGGAGTTCAATGGATTTTGGAAAATCATTTTGACTTGAATTTGAAGTGCGCACATTTTAATGTTAAGTTGTTCGGATCTTTTCTGTAAAAGTGCACTATTTTATTATGAATCAAATTTACCATGCAAACTCCTCATTTAGCTTCAGTAATTAATAAAATCTAAACAGACCTGTGGAAACAATCCCTGTCTTCAGATCTGAGACTCAAACACTCCAACTTCAAGTGAGGCGTTGATAGTGAGGAAGTTTTGGTGAAAAAAAATTGAAAAACCCCCACACAAAAGCATTCAATGAACCTGTCAATATTTCTCCAGCTACCATTTAGACTAAAGATCTATAGATGTGATACAAGTCATGCACATCCATTATGACAATAATCACTTATTGGGAACCTTATGAGGGTCACGAATGCTATGAAAATTTTGATCATTTGCAATATATTTTCGACAATATAGTGGTTCAGATGTAAAATATTGTGCCTACAAAATCCTAGACAATAACTTAGAGTGATTTCCTACGCATTTCTTCATAAACACACGAAAAAGCATAAATGAATATTGAAAACCTATTTTGCCACTGGTTATTTTGTAGTGTACTGTAAGATTTTCAACACACTGTGACAAATTCAAAAGCTGTCGGACAGAAATAAAAGTTTTTCATAGATTTTTTAAGCTTCACAAACCTTCAATTTTTACGGTAGTAGGCCTATTCAAGTTCTTTTAAACTTTTTACTATTGATAGACTACCAAATGGATCGAATGACAAATGTAAATGTTTTTGCTTAAAATATTATCATCCTTCTTATATGATTGTTATTCAAATCTGCTTTTGTGCTTTTATATTCATCAACTTCAGAAACTCACTCTGGTTTTTTATTTCATTTCAGAACTGACAGTTGTTGATATTGTGTGATTCCTGCTTCAATTGCCAAAATGACTGAAACAGTTAAAGTGGCAGTTAGGGTTCGCCCTTTTGTATCCTTACATTCTTGAACAAATTGAATTTACTTTCTTAAAAACAAATTAAATACATATGATAGTTTTTGTGTTTATTTGTGTTACCAGAACTATTATGGCTTTTTTAAAGGGGGCTAAGCATATTGTGAGAAGCATGTGTATTAATTTCACGGGAGTAGGAAATAACATTAGGTTGGTTTTGAAGTTTCAAGTTCGTTTATGCCAGCCAAATTCAAACTTGCTTTTCTACAGAAAGAAATTCATTGAACTAGATCTCAGTCCTGTTTTATCAATAGAGATTTTTTGTACTTAGGATGTGTAAAAGTTGAACAATGTATGGATAATATTATCCTCAATATCTTTATGATAACTTACGTTAATGTAATGAACTGATATAGGGCTTCTGACAGCGCCAGCTATCGTGCTAGAACCCGTCTGCTGGGACATTTCAGTAACCCACTTTCAGCACTTTTTAAGGACCCCCGGGCAAGTGTTGAGTTCCTGCGTGCTGTCGGCATCGCTGACCGTTTATGAAGCCACAGCGCCAGAAGAGAGAGAGAGAGAGAGAGAGAGAGAGAGGGCTTCTGACCCTGCTTGTCTGGGCCTGCCCGGGCTGAGAGGGATACAATATCTAAGCAGAAAGACCAAGATACTTGATATGGGGCAGCAAACCAGTGTTTTGATGTGTAATATTTGTGATGTCTATTGACAGCTAATTGGCTAATTGTTTCTTTTTTTTTTTTTTTTTTTTTACTAATCACTCATCTAACACTTTCAGCTCTGCTGATCATAGGAGAAGGACAAAGACATGGTCCAAATGTGAATGCAGATAGGAAGAGAAATAGTTAAATGAAGTATGTGATCACCGTAATGTACAAACTGCTTTCGCCTGCTAACACAGCACATCCCACTGAATTCCTACCTAAAGGATCTTCAAGGATACCCCACCCGACTGCTCGTCGTGTGACTGCCAGGATGAAACAGTATCACATCACTTCTTTACCTGCCTTGCACTAAGCGACTTGCGTAGTACCTACATACCTGCCTCTCCAGACATCGGAAATACTCTACACAACGACAAAACACAGCTGATAAAAACAGATGGAGGACTCACAAGTGTGGGAACCATGGTTGCATGATTACATGGCTGCACAGCAGAGAAAATGCTGATAGTATTTTAAAACCTGCAACTTGGAAGCATCAGTATTTTTTTAAGAAAAGGAACATTTTGATTTCCATTAGCATTACATCAGTTGAACTGATATAATAACTAGAATTAAAAGAACTGAATGACGGGGTTTAGTTGTTGGAATTGAAGGTGATCCACTGTAGATTTCTATATTGTGTTGACCAAAATTAGGACTGCGATATGCTTACAATGATCTAGAATTGTCATTTATTGGAAAGACGATTTGGACATGTGTTTCTTAAGAATTGTCAATTCCTTGAGACAAACATTTTTAGAGGTAATCAAATGAAGCAATTGTAGATTACGGAATGACTTTATTTTCAGTTCACATTTGAGACCTCTCTCTCTCTCTTTTTGTTTCTTATGAGATTTGTTATGTGCCCTTCCTTTTGAGAAGTTATATTATTGAAATGTTTGTGCTGCTTTGTGTCCTGGGCAACATTTTTTTTTTTCAAGCAATATTTTTTCGAAAGAGTTTCTTTAACCATACAAGAACTCCAGGGAAATCAATCGCAATGCTAAGCTCATCATTGAGATGTCTGGGAACCAGACCATAATCAAGGATCCAGAAAATATGAAAGCGGAACCAAGAAAATTTGCCTTTGATTACTCTTACTGGTCTCATGATGGGTTCAAAGAGAGAGCTGATGGTTATAATGAACCCGCAAGCAGTAAATATGCTGACCAGGTAAGCCAAGCATGGATTTCATTTCATTGTTGTGAATAATTTATATTTCTCATGGCTTAGATTGTTTTTAAAAGTTTAGTATACAAACCACTCTTTAAAGCTAAGTATGTCAGAAATACGGGTACCTCTTTATCCTCTGTCCATGTCAAACAGGACAAATTGAAATCTTTACTGAATCAAACTTTTTCTTTTACGAATTTACCAAATTTACCATTCTATTTGATAGGAAGTTTGCCAAAGTAAGCAATTTTACAAAACAAATATCAATGATTTTGGAAAATTTTGTGTTTATTGTATTATTATCCCCCCCAAATAATACCAAACTTAAACACTTAAATGAGTAGCCTACTTGAATTCGATAAAAAATGGTGCCTGTACACCATCAAAAACATTCCACTTGTTTTTTTAGTTCACATGCTTTTAATGAGCGTAGGGAGTTTATTGCTGTATACTTGCCTAACAATGTGCACCTTCAAGTATGATTTTTTTTGGATAGAGTATTCAAAATTCCCCCTGTTGATAAAAAGACTGAACTCTGTTTAGTGTTTAAAGGTAACTGTAAATGTGAATGGAAAGGAATAATGCTTGCCACCCTTGCGTTTTTGGTTTTTTAAAAATCATCTATATTACCTGTATGTTCCAGTGAACAGGTTCCTTTAAAATTCCTTTTTAAGTATTGTATTCGATTATCTCCTTATCTTGAACTTTAAAAAAAAGAGACACCCACTATATACTGTACTGAAGTCAGGAATGCAAAGACAATGACTGTTGAAAAATCTATGTTGTTGCACTTCAAAGCTCTTAAAGGGATCATTTTGGGAATTATTAAAAAATTTAATGCTCCGATTCTTCTATCTTTCTGATATACTTTTCGAAGCTCTGGTATTGAAGAAAATGCTTTTCCAACAGTGTTTTAGGAGTCAGTAGGATGGAAGTGTTATATAAACTTGACAACTTGATAGTGGGATTTGTTCATTTTGTAAAAAAACAAACAAAAACCAAGAAAACATTAGCCTATGCATTTGTTGAGTTTAAGCCTATTTTTTAAAAAGTTCAAATTGTTGAATTGATTTTGGAATCAATTAATTGGGAGAACTTTTTGACATCTTGAGGCTACTGGAATTTATCTATTTCAGTTTCTGTTCTGTTGCTTTCTCCCAGTGAGTCTTTAGGTGACTTTTCATTTTATGTGTTTTGTTTGTGTTATAGAGAGTGAGCTAGCAAGCTAATAGTCTCGTCACATGTCTGTTACAGAAAAAGGTGTTTGATGACTTGGGGCGAGGAGTTTTGGAAAATGCATGGAAAGGTTACAACTGCTCTTTGTTTGCCTATGGACAAACTGGAAGTGGAAAGTCTTACAGTATCATTGGTAGCCCTGGCAACAAAGGTATTGTTCCTCTCGTGGGTGAGGAGCTCTTCAGGGGCCTTGAGGAAAAGAGAAAATCAGCGGCTAAAGATGCTGATTTCCAGGTAAAGTTCGCATTTTACATTCACCATTCACATGAGTGCTTTTCTCATAGTATTTGTAATTGAAGTTTTCTTTCAAGGATTGTTAAAACAATAATCACTGACAGATATGTTTAGCTTTCAAGAACTTATGTACTTGACAGGACTGTTTATTAACAGTCTTTTAGATTCTGTTCTCATGTCGGCTGAGCTATAACCCAGTATAATGACATGAGTCAAGATGTCATTTATGTCTCACCCCCGATGCGATAAAGGCTCCTACTTATAGTTTATATTGAATGCACGCTTTTATTATGACGGTGTAAAGCGAAAGAAATTCTTTCTCACTGTTCCCAAAGCATTGGATATATTGAGCTTTAGTTTCTACAGATATATCTTAGAGTTAATTGTGCCTTTTTATTTAGAATCAGTTAAACTGTATAAAGTACAATAATAGTGCATCTTTTGCAATTGCATTAAACATGTTTGCACTGCGATATATTCCCTCTGTTGAGATAAATATTGTGGAAAATTATTTTTTTCAAATATGGCTGTGGCAATTGATGCCCACCCCTAGTTCTACTGCAGTCTGAATTTATGTACATACTGTCTCAATTTGTTGGCATTCCCATGATCTTGATCGATGCACACTTTACAACAAACTATGCCAGTTAGGCTTTACTTTTACCAGTATAGTATGTTATAATCTTCCCCTAGTAATACACACACAAATATATGCGCATATTCACAGACACATGCATGCTCACATTCATAAAAACACACCACATGACATATATATTTATAATACACATGCAGTGTGAAATTTATCTTAATGCACACCTTGTTTAACAGGGAGATTATTTCATGAAGCCTGGCTGTATTATTAGTTTGAGGGATTCTACCTCTAATATCATTGTTTTTTCCAAATAAGATTGTAGAAAAAATAATTTAACCTTTAGTTAGGAAGATATATAGATCCTATAAGCAACCTATCTTCATGCTATGGAGTAATGTATAGTATGAACGAAATGACATTAACAAGAATAAAATTCCATGGGATCGCTCTTGTTTGGTATTTTAAAATGACTCGTTTCAATTTTTTAAAGGTCCATCTTAGCATGATGGAAATCTACAATGAACAAGTGAGGGACCTTCTCTCCTCCAAAGCAGCTGTAAAGGGTGGACTCCGAGTGCGCCAGCACCCCGCCAAAGGATTTTATGGTGGGTAATGATAAAACAATTTGTTTGTGTATCAAAACTGATATACCACAGTCACAATTCGAGCACCCTCTTGTGCTGATTGAAATAATTCCTCTGGTAGAAATTATAGAGAAATGAGAGTAAAGTGGGACTTCAAGTATTTTAGTTTTAATTTCTTATAACATTATTTCCTCACATACCTCAACACAACTGATATTTTATAAAAGTTCATATTACTTAATAAAAAATATTGCAGTGCCTCATCAAAACCTGAGAAAAAATAAGTGAAATGATTGCACTTTGAGATACATTATGCCTAAATCCCTAGTTATTGGTGCTGCAACCCCAGATAACTATAATTTTGGCATGATCAAGACAGAAAGAGTTTAAAAGCTTCAAGATTAGGTAATTCTTTATCTTCTCCTTTTTTGTGAAACATTAATTAGTTCAGAGACAGAGTGTGTCATCTGTCAATTTCATAGCTCTAAAAGACAAATACAAAAAGCACTCTCATCTTTATAAGACTTTGACTGTTCCTCAGTATTAAAAAGATTCCTGAATATATTTTCAGATATTTTGTAATCCCATTCTTATTTTATTTTCACCCTTATGGCACTGTGTAAACTTTTCTTGGATTTATTTTTGGACTACACATTTTATGTATCTGTTGGAACTTCTTCAGTATTTTATATTATAAGCTTAGATGTGTCAATTAAAACAAACCTTTTCTTCGTCTTTCTCAGTGGAAACTCTCACATCATCACCTGTAAATAGCTTTTCTCATATTGAAGCAAAGATGAATGAAGGAACAACAAACCGCACCATTGCTTCTACAAACATGAATGCCACTAGCAGGTGATTGCAATGTTTTCCTTAGAATTCTTTTCCCGAGTCAAATTATGGCAGGATCATGCTAAGATTGCAAAGGTTCATATAGTAGGAAAACAGTATTACGTTAAGGCACATAGCTCTCTTAGCCTTGGAAGGTTTTAACAATGTTTCTCCTGATTCTTTTAGCAGAATGGGAAAAGTGAGCCAGAGGTAGTATTATTAGATTCATGATTCTACCCTCATAAACTATCAAATTGTAACATTTCTACTATTTATGAAGAAATGAACTGGATAAAGAGTGAGAAAAGCAAACTCTATACTATTCATACAGATGTGAAAGCAAAGCAATGTTAAAAATGAAATGACAAAGGCAAACAAACAACCAAAAAACAATGCATGATTCTGAACTTCTCCAATGATAGATGTGGAACACTTCACAGCTAGTCATACTAAGCAGTCTGTGCAAATCTCCGACCCATAGTTCAGGTGTCCATTCAAAGGATCTGGCTCCTGCAGTAGGGTGACAAGACCTGCTGGTATGAAATCTGCAGCTCAATCTTTGCCCATGCTTAGAGAGTTAGAATTTTGTCCAGATAGATGTATTTGTTGTGGGGTAGTAAAAGTGAACAGCAGCAAGGCAGGCCTCGACATGAAAAGCAAGAAAACAAAAACAATGGTCTTATCAAAATCTTCTGGAAAAACAACATAGATGGGGAGACAATCAAACAAGTGCACCAGTTCAAATATCTAGGGGCAACAATCACAGATGATGGAAGAAGTGAAAAATAAATAAACATAAGAACAGCAGCTACAAAAACAAGATTCAGCCAAATGTACAAACGATTTGAATCCAGGCAACTATCTCTCACTTTAAGAAAGAAAATGCTGGAATGCTACATTTTCCCCATATTCCTATATGGTGCAGAGATCTGGACTTTGACAAAGAAAGAAGAAAATTAAATAAATGCGTTTGAGATGTGGTGCTTTCATACAATGGCCAGAATATGTTTGGAAACAAAAAAGACAAACAGTGAGATATGTCAGATTCTACACACAAGACAAACCCTGCTGAATAAAATAAAATGTAGAAAAATACAATACTTTGACCACTTTAAAGGACACGAGACTATTGTGAAAGAGGTTCTTGAAGGAAAGATGTATGGCAGGAGAGCCAGGGGCAGACAGAGAAAAGCTTGAATGGATAACATAAGAACATGGACTAGCCTGAATATGGCTGAATGTGCAACAGCAGCTTGTGACCGTGAAGGATGGAGGGTCATAATACGCCTACCTGAGTCAGAGATGACATGATCTCCAGTAGTAGTATTTCCTTGGTGTTTTTTTTCCCTCTGAGAGAATAGATGTGTAAAACAAGATTTATTTTGACCACTCTTGGTTCTGTACTTTGACAGTTGGTATTTTTGATGAGAAAAATAATGTGCAAGATTCAGCTTAAGGTTTCAGTGAACACTGGGTAAATATGTATTATTAAACATATTCCTAAATACTGTCAAAACAGAGCGCATCATGCATTTTCCTCTTTTGAGACTTCCTTACAATATATTTTGAAATCATTATTATCTGTGTATTGAGGGTTTTGGAAAAAAGAGAACTGGAAGAAATGTGTTATACTTCATATTTTAGTGACTAAATAAAGCTTAAACTGCGTTTACTAATTTATTCTTTATTTCAAAATTCTGTAACTTCTGGCTGCATGTGACAACTGTTGATGTTTTTTTCAGTCGAGCTCACACAATTGTGGCAATGACTTTTACACAAAAGGAGAAGAATGAAGCTGGTCAAAGTATGACAAAGACATCGATTATCAACATTGTGGATTTGGCAGGCAGGTGAGCACTGCATATGAAAAAGAACACTATGTGAACATGTGCAGCTTTACTCTTTACTCTTCTCCAGTGTGTGTCTTAACTGTATGATGTCTTTTTGGATAGATGTAATTCTCTTGCTGGCGAATGTATGCTTTTCCTATCACCCTTGGTCTGGGTATATGATCACATCCAATCATAAAGTATGGCTGTGTTCAAGAGATGATGTAATCTCTTTTTCTATTTTAAAAAAAATTAGTTTTGTTTTAATCCTCAAGTTAATGAAAGGGTTCTCATTTCCAACATAACTGCTGAAAATTGAACTGTGCAAAGGCATACTATGTACATGTTACAGTGTTTTTGGCTGAAAGTTAAGTTCATGAAATGGAGAACAAAGCAAAAAAAAAAAAAGAATTTAAAGTGATATTTGATAATCTATCTTGCACCACCTTAAGGACAGCTCTCAAGATTTCACATCCCCTTCTATCTCACCTCACATTCCTTTGTACCATCTGATAATACACTGTTCAGTCTGAATTTTGTTCGTCACATGTTTTGTTTTTATCATTTTGCGACTACCAGTGAGAGGGCAGACAGTACTGGTGCAACCGGAGACCGTTTGAAGGAGGGTTCTGCCATCAACAAGTCTCTGAGTACCTTGGGAAATTGTATCAAAGCACTTGCTGACATGGCTGGTGGGAAGAAGAATGTACTTGGTAAGATGTCTGTATTTTTAAGTTATAAAGAGTTAAGTAATGTAATTGTTCTTTCTTTATGACACCATGATATCAGTTGTTTTGTCACATTTCCCTGTTCATATATGTCTGACTAGGCTTATTTTTTAAACACAGGACTAAGAAAAATGGAGGAAGAGAAAGAAAGACAAGGTAGAAAAAGAAGGAAAAAAGTAGCCTAGGTATTTTTGCATTTTTTCTTCGAAACAAATAACATCTCCTTTTCCCTCTTGACTGCCTTATTTTTTTAACAGAAAGGAAGAGAAGGTGCAGGCTAAAACTAATCTCATGTCAAATTGAAGAATGTTTAACTTTTCCCTTATTTGTTATACTTTGTACCTCATAAAGGATTTTTTGAAATGAGTAATCTTGTATTGATTGTTATAATTTCAGTTCCATTCCGAGATTCTGTTCTGACAAAGCTCCTTAACAATGCTCTGGGGGGAAACAGTAAAACAGTCATGGTAAGGCTCAAGTTATTCTTTTTCAGTTGCCTTTTCATTGTCAAATATTGTGATGACCTCATTAGCATTATTTTTGCCAGAGGGTACTGGGGTGCGGCCGTGAGAACAACGAAGCGGAATAAGTCATTTCACTCAATTGTTATATTTGGATACTTTCCAGGGCTCTTTTTACTGTAGTTAATGTAAGGAAGATGAATCGTCCTAACAATGTCTTAAGCTGGATATAACATTGGCTGGAATGGTACTATTAATTCCTTTAGAGTTGGGTCTTTTTAGTATCACTGTCAAAATTTGTATTCATTCATATAAGATCACTTATCTCTTTCAACTCATTTTGGTTGGTAGCTTTATGAATTTCTGCCTTAGCATTGTTTTGTTTTATTTTCATTTAAAGAAGACAATTTGACTTTCATTGTTGACCTTTTGAGATAATGAATCAAGTCATAGGTGAAATTAATTTTATGTTAATCTGAGATTGAAATGATAATTCACAACTTTCATCAGGTTGCTGCCCTCAGTCCTGCAGACATCAACTATGAAGAGACTTTGTCCACTCTTAAATTTGGTAAGAGAAAACTTCAGTTGTCCATTACAAGTTTTGTTTCCATCATTTTCTGTTGTTGTTGTTGTTGTTGTTGTTAGCGATCCAGTAGCATCTGAACGTTAACTCTTCTGCATGATGCCATTCGGTAATAGTTGCATGTTTGTTCTAATTGTTGTCTTGAGGAGTAGAGGCAATTAGATGTGTGGGGTAGCTTGGGAAGAAAACATCCCCTTAAATCAGTTAGTTTTCTGCAGAAGAACAGATGATGTTCCACTGTATCTGAGGAGTAGTCACATAGTGGGCAAGCAACAGACTGCTTTACTCCAATTCGGTTGAGATGTTGGTTGAGGGGTACATGTTGTGTTCTAAGTTGGAAGATTATGGATTGATCTCCCCTCCTCAACTCATTCCATCATTTTCTAAACAGCTTCATTTTATTGTATGAGGAGGAAATATAATTGGTGCTGACAAGTTTTTGCTGTGGGAACATTTTATTGAATCTGTTACTTCATAGGTTTGACACCATAAGTGTGTTGATGTTTCGTCTTTTTGTTGGGTAATTTATGTTTAGAAAGGGCTGGGGAATGTGAAGCAATGAGCAAATGCTGCAGCTTAAAAAACCCCAAGATATTATAGGGTTTTTTTTCGTTAAAAAACAAACAAACTGAGTTTGAACTTTGCATAGCCCTCTTCAAGGCTCACTTTGAAAGGCAACTGAGTAAGGAACTTTTGCGTTTTTTCTTTGTTTTTTTTGGTTGATAACTTGTGATACATTTTTAAAGTATGCTTTCTTAAAAGTCATGGCAGGATTAAAGTTATGGCCGGGATAATTAGCCAAGACAAATGAGAAAAGTTTTCATAATCTTATTGCTCATTTTTTCCCCCACAAATAAATTCTCTTTGAATTTATATAACTGTTGTGGAAGTTGAACAAATTCTTGATTGTCTGAGATTAAAAAAAATAAAAATTCATGTTCTCTCAGCTGACAGAGCCAAGGCAATCAAGACATCGGCTGTCATCAACGAGAGCCCAACTGACAAGCTGATCCGAGAGCTGAGAGAAGAAAACCAAAAACTGCTGGAGATGCTCAAGGCTGGAGGTGTTGGGGCCGGGGCTGCTGCAGCGGGTGGATCAGCTGCTTCAAGCCAGGGTCAGGATCTGTGCTTGCTGTGTGTGTGTGTGTGTGTGTGTGTGTGTGTGTATGTGTGTATGTGCGTGTGTGCATGTGTGTGTGTATGTGTGTGTGCATGTGTGTGTGTGCGTGTGTGTGTGTGTGTGCTTGTGTCTGTTTTTGTGTTTGCTTTTGTGTGTGTGTGTGTGTGTGTGTGTGTGTGTGTGTGTGTGTGTGTGTGTGTGTGTGCTTGTGTTTGTTTTTGTGTTTGCTTGTGTGTTTGTTTGTGTGTGTGTGTGTGTACATGTGTGTGTGTGTACATGTGTATGTGTGTGTGTCTTGATTGATAATAACATGTGTGTGTGTGTGTGTGTGTGTGTGTGTGTGTGTGTGTGTGTGTGTGTGTGTGTGTGTGTGTGTGTGTGTGTGTGTGTGTGTGTGTGTGTGTTTATGCTTCTTTATACATATACAAGCGTACATGTGTGTATGTGTGTGCTCAGATGAATGTTGGTGTCTTGATGTTTATTTACTGTAAGCACAAAAACATGTCAAGTCAGGCTTACACATATTCTACAACATGGCACATAGGCAGTCGCTTATATTCTGTGGTCTTGAATTTGAACACTTACTGTGAATTACTTTTACAAATAATCTTACATAAATGTCACTTTCAGAGGTTGAAGAAATGAAAAAACAAATGGAAGAACAAATGGCTGCCAATCAAAGAGAACTGGAAGAAATGAAAAAGTCATGGGAGGAGAAACTGAAGGATTCCCAGGCAGATTCTTTGGTGAGTTCAAAAATGTTTGTTGATTGTTTTTTAGATAGGATTTAAATGTAAGGCAGCGTGGTGAAATCAGACGCTTGTCAAAATAACGAAATCGGAGAAATAGGCATTTTCCCACCGCTAGTTTGGAAATTTTTATCGAATTTTATTTTTCCGGCTTAACTTCTTTTATGCCCATATAAAAACAGATTCCCTTGTGAGTTTTACTGAAAAACATTGATTAAAGGCACAAAATATGTCATTTTAAATTTTGCCAAGAGTCTTTAGTTATAGGAGTTACAAATTTTGTCGGCCATTTTCTCGCTACTATCACAACTGAAACCAGGCGACATCACTTCCTTCAAATGCAGATATCTTGAGTTCTATTTAAGATAAATTTCTATTTATTTCATTGAAAGCAAGGCAAATAAATCAGCTTTCAAATGATACCAATAACTTCACATGCACAAAAATTGATGAGCACCTGATTCCACTGCGTCATAACACAAATAGACTTGTGTATAAGATAGGTATAATTATTATGCAGTGCTGTTTTGAATTCAGATATCCAGAGTAAATTATTGTTCAAAATGTGTCTGTTTCATTTTATTCTTGGGGAAGAGTCACGCTTTTAATCAGTTTCAGGAGTCTGATCTGTTTTGTTTAGAAAGACACTAGGTGGAAATTAGATCACATATGCTCAAAGAAATTAAGAAAAAGAAAAAAAAAATATTTTGCTATTACTTTTGAAAATCCACATAGCAAAATTTCAAACATTTTGTTAGACATAATATGCTTTATGATGGTAAGTTAGCTTCTAAGAGGGGTTGAAATCCCTTCTATGCCTACTTTATTTATGTACATGATGAATAGAACGGAAGTAGCTTTCAGGTTGTTACCCATTTACATGTCTACAAATTTTATATTACATACGTGGAATATGGTTTACAGTAGAATGGTGTACTTTATCGGAGTCAAGGGATCAAGGTCTCGAAAAACACATTTTATTACATGTGGAAGGTATTTTAATAAGGCAGAAGTTACATGGTCTAATAATCTTCTCAGCTTACTTTGCTATATATTTTTGTACCTTAATAAGACTTATTAGTATTTCCCATTCTTTTCAATATGAGGACATTATGGGTGGGTGGTTGGCGGGTGCTCTGGTGCGGTCTGTTCCTTCTTTTCTATCAAACATCTATCCTTTTTATCTCTCCTCCTTCTTTTTGTGTTTTGTCACTCTCTTGTAACACCTCAAATATTTGACACTTACATGACCTAATTGTGTTGCAAGTGCTGTAAAAGGCTAACTAAAACTTAACTGGACATTATTGTGCATTACATCATTCTTTCTGAAATGTACTTGCAGGCAAAATTGGAGGCAGAGAAAAAGAAAACAGAAGAGAGGAAAGTTACCCCTCACTTCTGGAATCTGAGTGAAGATCCAGCCTTGACAGCGATGATTATACATTTCTGTCGAGAGGGTAAAACTTTTGTCATAGCTATGATTATAAAAATACCAATCTAAATCAGAAAGATTTGCTGAAATTTTGAATTATTTGTAACTGAAAGATGTGCTCACGATGCACTTCATGAGATTCAATACTAAGGTCACATATTCTTAAGGTTTTCTAGTTTTGTTCTTACTGAATGTTGCTCATAGTTCTTAGAAAGTTATTTAACAAATTTTCAAATTCATCGTAAATTTCATATGAATTTTTTTTTGCCTACCCCATTTCTTGTGTTTTGTTTGTGTGGAAATAACTTTTATAACCATAAAGCTTGAAGAATAAGTTTCTTTATAAGTTTTGCGTCTTCAACCATTGTGCTATCTGTTAAGACATTCCCTGTACTTGGTGTGACAGGCTAGATGTTTCTTGTCAGTAAGTTTGCAAAGATAATCTAAATGAGCAGGTATGGTACTGCTTTGAGGTTTACAAAAGTCTTGTGTAATGTAACAAGTCTGAATAGAATTTAGTTCTTTCCTGTTATGAAATTCAAAGCTATTCCATTAATTTTGCAGGCACTGCCAAGATTGGGAACAAGAATGCGAGTCCAGCTCCTCAAATCTTGATGAATGGTCTCAGGTAAGGCCTCGCATTACTGCTCCTCCTTTGAGTTATAACATGGACTGTTGTAACTAATTTGTAATATGAGAAATCTCTTGCCCCATTTTAGATGATGGTTCAACTCATAAGAGATGGTTACAAATGAGAATCTTATGGTTTATGAAATCTTTGGAGGCTGATACATGTAATGGTAATTCCAAAATCTTGTAAAGATGTATCATGTAGTGAGGGAGTTTTCTGGAAGAAATTTTGTTTTAGTAATGGCTGTGGTGAATTTGCGAAGGGGACCGAGGGGGGGGGGGGGTTAAAAATAGCTCTGTATACCCAAGTCTATTGTCTATTTCATTGTATTACATCCAAATTGTTTCCTTTTTTTCTGAAACAGTGCACCTGGTTGGCTTTGTTGCTTATGATGATATGCCATTCTGTACTGTTCATATTAAACCCTTTGAGGTTGTTTTTATTGGTAGAATTTCCTCTTTGAATATTTGTTTCTACTGGAAAAAGGACACGATGAGATATCATTATGTATGTATTTAAATTTCTACAAATTTCTTTTAAGACTGAAATAATTGTTTGTGTTTTTTAGCGTATAGAACAATTTCAGAAACTATATACTTTGAACACAAGAAGACAAATGGCTTTCATTTGTATACTTTACAACACTGATAACATGTTTTCTGTAATTTTTCGTCAGTATTTTGAAGGATCATGCAACTGTCACCAACAAGAAGGGAACAGTCTCCTTGAAGCCTGTGGGAGAAGCCAAGATCATGGTGAATGGCAAAGTCATCAAGCAAGACACAGAGCTCCATCATAATGACAGGTAAATGCATTGTCATTATATTACGGCTTGCTTTGTCCTTGATTTATTGTGTTTGGCTCTCAGCATGGCTCTTTTACTTCTACTATTATTTGGTGCTGTCTTCCTCGTGAAATGTGGCTATTTCTGTACTATCTATCTCTAAGTTTTAACTTAACAACAACTACCCTTGAGGTATGATAATAATAATAATGATAATATTAACATTAATAATAATAATGATAATAATAATGATAAAAGATTGTATTTAAATAGCACATATCCCTGCATGAAAGTAGGCTCTGTTTACTTACAATTTATCATTGTCCTGTAGACCTTTTGGAAATATTCTGAGCTTTCAGGGAAGCACTCGGTGCCAGCTGCTATTTTCCGGGTTCTTAAACACTAATGTATGAACTATATTTTTCTCTATCTTAACTGGATACCCATTCCTATTTGAGTGAAGAGAGGAACATTTGTGTAAAGTGATAAACTCAGACAGAGATTCAAATTCATGTCCATATGGTTGTTAGTTAACCCCTAAACCACCAATGCCATGTAATTTTTTCCTGATGTTTTAAGAAAATTAAACTGTTAGCTCAGCCATAGTCTAGAAGCATTGAAGCCAATTCACTTACGGAAAAGATATAATAGTATGTTAGAAAGAATACATCTTAACACAATTTCCATGTCAGGATGGTCTTGGTGTTTAGCTGTAAACACATATAACAGTTGTGATAATGCTCAAGCTTTTAATGACTCAAAAGTTGCAGTTGGTTTAGATCATTTTTTAAATGTAGTGGTTGAAATTGTCTATTATTCATCTCACAAATCTCCTTAGTTAATGTCTCACAATTTTACCGTTTTCTGAGTGAAAATGAATTTTGCTGAGCTCATAATAGTTTGTTGGTCAATGTCTGATGATGACCAATGCATTTGCAGAGGAAAGTATTTCTTAAAGGAAATAGAAGAAATAGGGATTAAGATGTCTTTATGGCTTCTGCTATGGCTAATGAGACCAATTTGGGCTTCACCATTTCTAATTCATGAAGCCTCATTTGATATTCTGCCCTATGTGATTGCTGCTCTCCAATTGGGTCAGTCAGGAGTTAGGCTCTCCCATGTCAAGGGATTAATGTTGAAGTCCTTCATATACATTTTCTAGGCTCATAGTCTTTTCAGTAAATTTTTTATGGTCTTTATCTTTAGGGTACTCTTTGGCTCCAATCATCTGTATGTGTTCCATCATCCTCAAGATGAAGCTAAGCAAGTCAAAGCGGGAAAAGGTGTCGAGGCACCTACTTATGACACTGCTCAAGAAGAAATTGCTAAAGAATCTGGTTTGATGGCCAACACTGATGGCAAATCCAAAGGTAAATTGCACCCAAGCATAGCTTTGTTTTATTTCTCTTAAACTCATGGAAGCTGATATTGGCATTCAATGGCAAAAGCAGTTGAAGTTAAGATCACTATGTAGCTCTGGTTCTACAGTGGAACTTACTAAGGTGGAAAACAGTGTAAGGTGGAAATTTGGAAAGTTGGAATCTCTTGGCATTCCCCTATGTCCCCTATGATAAATTGTCATAGATTGAACCAGTGTAAAGATCTTGTATATTTTACAATGAATTAAGGGTCTATCAGATACTTGGTCAAGAATATAATTTATTGCTGATTTAAAACTATAATATATCAAGGTTGATTGAGCTTGTTGTTTATAGAACACATCTTCTCTATACTCTGCCATGACTTTTAAGATAAGAGAAATTGTTTACTATTGTTTTTTTCCTAGAGGATTTAGTGTTACAAGAGGATCTGGTTCAGCTGCTGCCTATGGTCAGCGAGGCCAATGCTATGTCAGAGGAACTGGACAAAAAGGTCAAATTTGAGATCTGCTTGATCTCAGCTCGTGCAAGGGGTTTGAAAGAAGGCCCGACTGAGGTAATTTTCTGGTCTAGACTAAAAGAGTCTTGATACTGTGTAGAAAGTATTTTAGGATATTTTAAGTATTTTCAGACTGGATCATGACATTTGTAGATGAATTTACAGTGAAACCTTATTTATTTTATGGTTTTGGATGCTACATAAGTTTAGCTCTTATAAATGTGTCCTTAGGAATCATCTATGTCTACCCTTTTTGAATACTGCTACTTTTGGAAAGAAGCTGAAGAAATATGCTTAAACTTAGTCTGTTGTATACATGTGAACCGTTATTTTCAGGTGAAGATCAAGATGAAGAATTTGGAGAATGGCAACGCGTGGTTGTTGGACCGCAACAATTTCATCAACAGGAAGTATCTGATGCAGGAAATGTACCAGAACTTCATGGAAGGTGATACTGACTGGGATGTATCCAAGGTATTGTAATAAAAAATAAAACCAGTTCGAACAAACTGTTGGTTTCCTCAGCTATGACAAGATTAGGATTGTGTTTTCTTCTCAAAATAATGTTTCTTGTAGCAAGAGCAGAAAAGGTTAGAAAAGGTACTTGTTCATTTCATGGCTTTGCCCATTTGGTTGTTATATGACAAAATATATATTTTTCCTTGCTCTTTAAAAGGGCTGTTGTAAAGTAAACTAAATAAAAAGAAATAGGTTTTTCCTTTAAAAAAGATACTGATGCTATTATAAAGGTTTTAAAATCGTATTTTCAAGAATTGCACTCTTTGCAAATAACAGATTTCCACACTGTCCTGTTCTTTCCTGTACCAAGTGTACCCTCTCTGCCAATGATCAGGCAGGTCAGCTGATCTTGTGACATGAAGAAAACATTCTGCAGAAATACTGTCAAAATAGTCTAAGGTGACCACTCATTGTTGAAGAGAAAAGTAATTCTCTAAATAAGTGGATATCTTAGACAGAGTTATTATAATAATTTTTAAAAATCCGGGGTGCGAATTGTTTTTTTTCAACATGTGATTGTCTTAGACTGTTGGCCATAGCAAGAGATCGACTGTAGGTGCTGATGAAATAGCGTTCTTAAAATCATCTCTTATCTCCATGAGTCTTAATGGAACTGATTAAAAGTGGACAAATGTAGGGAAAGTATTTTCAAACAGTTGTCTCACATGTTACTGTTGCTCAATAATATAATAATTACATTTTGTGTGCTCTTTTGAGCAGATGTGGATGCATGTGTTAAGGTTTGTCATTGGGGAAACATTTTAAAAAAATTAAATAATTTTTTTTTTTAAAGGAAAAAGATCCATTTTGGGAACCTCATACAACACCAGTGATGATTGGTACAGTACATGTGTACATGCAGCCCATAGCTCATCTCATCGACATGGATGAGAATATGGTCATTATGGACATCAAAGGACAAGAGACAGGTAAGGTTCATAGTTCATAGCTGAATGAGGATTCTTCTGTGATGGGATCTGTTTTCAGTGTGTGTAAAGTCTGCCATTCTACACAGGTTGTGAGATGAAGATTTTGTTACGTAAGTAATCTAAAAAAAAGTGTAGATATATTACAGATACTTAAACATAATTATGTTGCAGGTTCTTCAGGACAGCGCTATCAAAGATGTGACTAGATTCATAATATAGTGTAAAGGATTGGAATGGATGGTGGGGAAAAAAACCCTCAAAATGTTTGGAAGAAAAGAAAATTTAATCAGTGTCGGATAGTAGAAGATGATGAATTTCATTGCGCTGTAGAATGTTCCTGGCTTGAGAAGAGATGGGACAGGGTATTTAATGGCCATGTAGTGTTTATGCAATATATAAATCAATTTACTTCATAACATTGAAATGTTTTTGTACAGGCCACTTGCTGATTGGATCTATTCCGTGTGATGCTAAATGGAAGACACTGCCTGAAGATGTTTTTGCTGATGATCCTAAAGAATTGGTAGGTCAAGGACTTCTATGTGCACCGACATGCTTTTATTTTACAAGGTCTTTTAAAGATTAAACTTCAATTTGATTCATTTGTATAACCATCTGCGTTTGTGTAATGAAGTAATGGTTAGGCCCGTCATCTTTGAATACAGAAGACATGATTTTGATTTCCCATGGGGGGGGGGATGAGACAAATTTACAATGACTTACAGGTGTAATCGAATGGAGATAAATAATTTGTTGGGAAGGTTGAAGTGGAATATATATCTAACTGTACTCTTACCATTTTGAAAACTGCATTTGTTGGGTTGTTTTTTTTAGACTTTTGAATTAATCAGGTACCTTGAGATTTTGTATTGTGCCATTGAGGAATACTGGTGTCTCCACAGAGTGGCAAAGCTCTCTACTTCAAGTTCTCAATCAAAGGAGCAAGAGGGATTCCTGCAAATTTTGACACAGTATGAATTGCATTCTATTTTTATTTTGTATTATAACAGTTTGTACTCCCCATAACTGAGTACCATTATTTCAATTGTCTGGTTAAAAACACTGTTGTAAATCCTTTATATAGTATTATTACCGGTATTATTAATCAAAAGGTCTAATATAATTTTTTTTTCATACGAAATAGCAAAGTCTTCACTCTCTAAAAAGGATAATTTTAGGAGAGATTTAGTTTTAGTATAGGTATTACGGTGCTTGCAACTTTATAAGGTCATATGAGTGCCAAAAGATTAGAGGTGTTACAAGAGAGTAATAAAAAATAAAAAAGAGAAGAAGGGGAGATAAGGACGATAGATGTTTGATAGGAAAGAAGAAAGAAAGAAGCAAACCACACCAGAGCACCCACCAACCACCCTCTAAGAGAGAAAATATAAAAGGTTGTTGGTGGGGGCAAAGGAGGAGACTGACAGAAACTTTTAGTTTTGGTGAGGTTCATTTTAAGATGGGATGTTTTAGGGGAGGAAAAAAAAAGGGTAGTGGTGGGTTGGGGGGGGGGA
>NW_004797313.1:448627-457953 GCF_000002075.1 Aplysia californica | reverse complement strand
TATATTGTGAGCCATTATATTTCTGTTCATGTGCTTTGCTTGAATTTTGTAAATAGTGTGAATGGTCTAATATTATGAGTCTGATTGTTTTTTTTTCAAAAACATTTTTTAAAGTAGTTTTTTTTTCTTTTAGTTTTCACAAAACTGTTTGATAGATGGAATGGTTAATTGTTCAACTAAATTTCTTTCTCAGACTTACTGTAACTACAAGTTTTACACTGAGGACAAGCCAACAAAGACAAAGGAAGTGAAAGGAACAATCAACCCAGATTACGACCATGAAAGACAAATCAGTTTCAAGTCTGTCACGAATCAGGTAATAAACTTTTATGGTTGATAGTGGGCCAGACAGAGGCAGAGAGAGAGAGGGAGAGAGAGAGGGAGAGGGAGAGGGGGGAGAGAGAGAGAGAGAGGGAGAGGGAGGGAGGGAAGGAGGGACGAAGGGACAGACGGACAGGCGGGCAGGCAGCCAGGCAGGCAGGCAGGCAGGCAGGCAGAGAAAGAGCAGTATGCTTTCCTTTTCAGGTGCTACGGATCTACTCAAGTAATAAAATAAATCAAATTCTTCAAGCCTTCAAGTCTTTTAGAAAGTATGAGAATTTTTCCGTAATGGACTGCATCATGAGTGATCTTTCTTTGCTTATCATATAATATATACCTCTTCAAAATGGTGTTCTTATTGGGACACAGTTTTAGCTTTTGGAAAAAAAAGATGTCCTATTTGTGTTTTTCAGCATTTTCTCTGTTCTCATAGTTTATTCTTGTGTATATCTTATACAGCTGATTGAATACCTCAGTAATGACTCGGTCATGATTGAAGTGTGGGGTATACAGAAAGAAGAAGGTATGAAGACAGGGAGTGAAATCAAGAACACCAAGGATCTGATGCAGAGAGAGAAATCCACTTTAGCTCCTCCTGCAGCGGGTCAAAAGGTGAGCTATATTAAAATACCTTTCCAAAGTATTGTGTGTTTCTGAGTTTTATTTTTGGAAGTCAGGATCAGGCCTTAATTAAATCTCTGTCATCATCTGAAAGATATGCTGGGTTCTTTAGATGAAATTTTTTGTTTCTTGTTTAATATATTTTGTTGACGTATTATAATGATATGGATGTGAGTTTTGCTTGGGGACCTTAAAAACAGATAAAATAGCAATGAGTTCATTGTTTAAATTTTAATTTTTTAAAGACAGTTCTGTTAATATAGAATTGAAATGATGTCAACATTGTCACCGCATTCTTTTTATTTTTGTTTATGCATTTTCGTTGCAGACGCCTGCTCCTGCAAGTGGTGGTCAAAATGACAAACAACTAGCGGTGAGCATCTTACGTCATTTTTTCATTAAAAAAATTTCAAATAGAAGTTGAAGGATAGTTTTTCATTACGCAAGTCTAGACATTCATAAAGAGAAATTGTCTTGCTTACAAAAGAGCCTTTGTTAAACATTGTTTTTGGCTCACGGAGGTGGATAGACTAATTCAATTGACAGATTATTTTTTGCATATTCTTTTAATGGCTTTCATTATTACATATTATTGCAGGAAATGTTGAAGCTTAAAAATTATTCCTTTGGTAAGGCCTATCTTTCTCTATTTTATTTTTCCGCATAATGTATTGCAAACATCTCTGTAACAAGTGAAAAGGGATTGTCAATCTCTGATAACTTTTAGAAAAAGGCATTTGTTTTTAAAGTTTTAGATTAAGATTGAACTTGCAATCCTCTTTAGTGTTGCTCATTGAAAAGTTGGTTACATATTGTAGAAGTAAATCTGCTATTATTTTCTTTTCACACAGAATCAAATCCAAGAACAGCTGAAGAAAGCAAAGGCCAAGGGCATGAAGTCTGTGCCAGTAAGTATCTGTTGTATGAATCTGATTGTGGGCTTATATTTACTGAAAATGTGCAGATTTATTTCAGTCCTTTGCAAAAGGGTAAATAAAAGGGGGAAAGAGAATAGGAGACAATTTTGCTTTTGTTTAATTAAGAATCTAAGAATCAAAATAGGTCATTTTGAAAACATAGCTCTTGGTACAGTGGTAAGAGTAAAGAGGGAAGCAGAATGGTTTAAAAAAAACTGAGTTGGCACACTAAAGTAAATTTAAGACATTTCAAAGTCTCAGATTGCTTGCTTTTTCTCAAAATGACACCTGCAATGGTACAAGTGGACGAGCATCAAATATATTAATTGGTATACTATTAACATGACTACTATTACTACTATTAAAAGAGTTTCAAACTCTTGCTGGCATGTACATTGAGCCTTGATGTTAGATGTTACCTCTCTGATGGAAGTGGAAGGGATAGGAAAATAATTTAATGGTTTTTTTGGCGTGCTTGTTTTTTTGTTTTGTTTTTTAAATAATGACTGACCAGGCTGGTCCTTTACATATAACTGCTGTAGAAGCAAAATCTCTTCTCTAAGAGGAGACTGGCAATGCTCACTGTGTTCAAGGGAAAGGTCTTTTCATCCTATTCTCAAAGGAGATGAAACCTTTTCAAAAAGTGACACTTTTATCCCAAAGAATACACTGTTACACAGAGTAAAAGATCATTTGTTTGGTTTTAATGATTTACGGGCTACATTCAGAGTGTGTTGTGAACCTTAAAAGCTTATGCTCTCCTGGGCAGGGATATATCCCTTCCGCACTCTTGACTGCTCCCACTCCTTTGTTGTATACTATAATTTTGCTTTTATGCCATATGGACAGGGGAAGTACAAAATGAATGCTCAGTGTAAAACTCTGTAATATGTCACTTTTCAAAATTGTGCATGGTGGAGTTTTACACTAAAGCAGTTGAAATGTTCTACTCTCTTACCAGCAGCAACTCTCCTGTTGGTGGGTAACCACTCATACACCACAACCTTTTTAGTTAAAAGACAAATGTTCGTCAAACTTGTTATGTCTCCTGTTCGGCTGACTTTCATGTTGATGTATTGAGTAGGGTTTTGCCTAACAAAAAATAAACGCTACAGTGTAGACTCTGCCTTCGCAATGACTTATTTTTGTCTAGAATCATGTTGCAGCGTAAAAGAATGATGCAGAAAAAATAAAAGTTAAAGATTTGCATCCATGACAACACAAGCTGAGAGGCTAATCATCTCTCCTGTTTTTCCTTAATAAGCAATGAACAAAACAAGGACAAGAGAAAGTCTGTGCCATGCAAAAATGCAAGGATTTACAAAAAAATCTACAGAACAAGGAGTTATTAGGTCAGATGATAAGAGATAAGGTCGCCTACCACCTCTTGTTCATCTTGCTCAGATGAAATCGAATAATACTTTTGATGTAACCCTCTATTTTTATATTTGATGAAATAGAATTAACTGTTTCCATGGAAAACTCCATTTTTCAGATTGATGAGATAGAAGAAACTTTGGCCCGACTCACTGGGGCTGAGGCTCCACCTGCCAAGAAAGCCGGAGCAAAGGGAGGCAAAAGCACATCAAGAGCTTGTGTTCTTCAGTGATCTCAGTCTGATTGCAAAAAAAGACAAACAAATCTACTCAGAAAGATTCCCCTTGCATTTAATCTGTCAATTGTTGTTTCACAGTTTGTAGTAAGAAATCCCAGCTAGGGTCTTATCCTCTCCTGTTGCAGCCTTTTTACGTTATATTTTTACTCTTAAAATACAATTCCGTTTCAAGTAACAGCTGAGTAGGCTATATCACCAACCTCCCACATAATTGGAGCAGAAGAATCATAGCCTTGTTAAAAATGCATAGCCTTCCAATAAATAACAATCTCTATCGGTGGAAATTAATAAATTCATCATTATATGAGAGGTGTAAATCTCATGAAATTAAAGATGAATTTCACTTTATTTTCTATCGTCCATACTTTGTCCATCAAAGGAAATTTCCCCCAGCCTGACTCGGCCTAGTTACAGAAATATGCAATGTTTGACCCAAGATAAGAGATATTTTCACAACATGTACTTTTTCATTATGGAAACTTTATTTAACAAATGAGTGTTTTACATGACGTGATGTGGGCTAATGGCCTTCACACTGAATGAACTTACTTACTTACTCTTAAAAGTTGGCTGAAAGTTTAGATTTTAATGCTTATAGCCTTGGAGGCCTCATGTGCATTAAAAATATTTCATTTGACTTTAAAAATATTATTTTTTATAGACATTTCAGTATAGAGAAGGCACATTAAAAAGATGTTATAATATTGGTCTCACAGTGGCTGTCACAGGGGCTCTTGAAAAAAAGGGTTAGACAAAGAGTAGTTGTCACAATCTCGATAAATTCATGAAAGTAAAATAAAATTACAAGTCATTCTATTTACTTGAACTTGACAAGTAGTGAAAATTTTACTGCAGTTCTGAAAAAGGAAATTATGGTTTGTTTTTACGAGTAGTTTATCAAGACAAGGCACAATTCTTAGAGGGCATTTTCAGCAAAATTACCTGTTGTTCACAGGCAGTGGTTCTGTTGCTGACACTGTTTCTACATGTTTACATATGTACTGCCAGAGTGCAGTAAAAGTTTAAAGAGGAAATCTTGCATTTCTTGTACCTTACTCAAAAAATTAAATATAATTATGTCTTCTTTGAGTACTCAAGAGTTTACAGCATCTTTTGTTTTAATAGCTCGTGCTATTTTATTTTTATTGTTTACTCTCTGATTAATGTATATTTTATCTCCTGATGGGGTCATTTCTTTTACCTTCTTGTTCGATTTCGATACTTAATTAAGTAAATTATAATTTTCTGATCTATTCTTGCTTTGTACATATATATTATTTGTCAGTTTTGTTGCACCCTTCAGACTGCCTTTATCAGCACACCTGCTGTGTCTCTCCCTATTGCAGACTAAATGGATTATTATTGATGATATGGGCTGGAAAGAAAAAGAACAACTGAAAAACCTTGATTTTTGTAAGTGGGGTGAGTGAAAGATCTTTTGAGTATTTTGTTCTTGTCACCCATCTAGAAGAGTCTCTTTTTGATTTAAAGAAGAAGATATATGTATTCTATAATGGAACTGGTTATTTGAGACATCCCTTAAAGGCATGAAATAGTAACAGGCTTGATTTTCTTTGGCTTGTGTTCTTACAAAAGTCCTAGTACTAATGAAATCCTTTGTTGCATTATTGATTTGTAAAAAGTATTGTTAACAAAATTCTTGCCGGTGGAAGGAATTGGCACCCTCACCCCCCACTCTCTTCTAATGAAGACATTTTCGTTGCTGTGGGTTGCAAATGAAGGGGGGCTTGGAGGGTGGGAGGAACGTATTGATATTTTTGTTCAACTATATAGCTCTTTTGTGGGTTTATTCGTGTTAACATGTGTTTGTGGGTTAAATGATTATTTTGATATTGTTGATAAGTTCTTTGAACTGAAAATATCCTTTTATTTTTGTATATTTCCAAAAATCTTTTTGGTCCTCTTTTAATCTAACCTTGAAAAAAGTTGAATGAATATTACTTGTAATGTGTTCTTTATTTGAAGTGGAAAATTTGTTAACATATAAAGGCTTCAAGTTGATTCATCTATACTGAATTTACCAGATGTTCATCCGTCCCATATAATCAAAGTTTTTACAAATATGCCGTCCTTACATAGAATGTTATCATGTAAAGCTGTTGGTGTTTACTTTTGTTCTTTTATTGCTCTTTTGATATGAATGCTCTGGTATGTGATACACAATATATTCCAACAATGCTGAAAGGATTAAATACCTGTATATGTCTAATGCCTCTCTCAACACTGTATGGCAAGACCTCTGATTAAAAGTTCATCTTTGACGTGACTGAATTAGGTAGGTGGAAAACAAAAAAAGCTCCCCAAACCATCCAGGGTCAAGAAGGTTGTGCTAGGTTTTTTAACCAGGGTCATCCACATTATAGCCTAGCATGATGCAAACTGAGCTAATGGAGTTTCCACTAAGACGTATGTCTTCTTGTTAGGGATGAGGACTCTATGATTCTGTGTAATGAGTTAAGGATTCTTAAGCCTTACGTGCAGTCTCCTAAGCAGATAATTTAGAAGTTAAGTGTTGACCTGACAATCATAAGATTGTGATATTGGTTCCTAGTTTCAACAGTAGAGTTTCAATATCTAGGGAAGGGATCTCATAGTCATAGCCTTGCTAAGTTTATCCAGGTTCAAATAGGTATTTGGCAGACAACAAAGGTAGCATTTATATGAATGACGGCTGTTTGTTAGTCTGAATGGCAGCAAAGCTGTTTGTCTCCAAGGGATTGACTCGATGATGCCAGGGGTGTAAACATTGCTGGAACTTAAACTCACCAAGTGTTTAGACACATGCTTGAGCTTCTAATGGTTCCTTCTGTTACCAGACAACATTTGTAATGTTTGAATCAACAATGTGTATATTTCATATTAGAAGTGTCATTTTCTCCCTTATGTTTGTTGTAGCAAAATAATTTGTGTGTGTAAATCATTAAACCTTTTCTAAGTGTGTGATGAAGGAGGGATGGGATTGAACATGCTCTTTTTGTTGTGCTGATTTTTAAAAAAGCTATAGGACGCTTTTTCCTATCCCTGAGGCCTTTCCTACCATATCAAAACTTTGGTTTGCTATTTCTTTAGTGCCTTCTTGCTCAGAATGTTAATCTAATTTTTATATATGTGCCCTTATTTGAGCACTATATTTTTTCTGCTTTCTTTTTGTATTTACTCCAGAGTAAGTTTTTATTATCTTTGCTCTTCATGAACAATGTTACAGTCTTTTCTTTCTCTCGTCTGCAGTTTCTAATTTTGATCTTTAGACGCAGCTTTTTGCTCCCATGAGCTTTGCTTTTCCTGTAAAACTTTTTTCTAAAACAAAGGAAATAATTTCCTGCTTTAGTCTGATATATTGCTGAAAGCATGTCCATTAAGTTCAATTACTCGTAAGTACTGGTAAGTCCCTTTACTGCTGGTTAAGTTTTCTTTCCATATAGTACAATGATTGGATTCCTGCAGTTTTGTTTGCTGCCTTTGAATAGTGTCTTCTTACTCTCACCTTAGTCATCCTCCTTGGGTTTTTGTAAGGAGTTGTGATTCCAACTTTTTTTTTCTTCTGAAATCACAATGACTGTTGAGACTTGTTCCATTTTACAGTTGTTATCCTCAATGTTGTCAGATAATTCATGTGATATGTTTTATGGATGTTTTATACTTTCAGCTTTCTGAATTTTTAAAAGATTTCTTTCTACCCTGTGAACAGTTTGTCTGGCATACTTGACAGACAAATTGCAGAATATATTTTGGAGCTGCTTTTCCAATGTGTTCAAACTGAACGCCTGTGATCACTTTCTTATTAAGAATATTAAAAGTTTTTCTTTGAATAAAAGATAATTGTTTTTCTACATGTCATTTATTTTTTCTAATATAAACGTATAAACACTTAATTGGCGTCGGTGGCCTAGTGGTTAGGCTCTCGGACTCGCAACCGTAAGGTCCTGGGTTCGAATCCCGTCAGGGGCCCGATGTTATGTCCTTGGGAAAGGCACTTTACACAAATTTTCCTCACTTCACCCAGGTGGGAATGGGTACCCAGCTATAGACAGCAAAAGATCTTGTTAGTTTGTTAGTGTTTGAGCTCTTAATCAGCTGCTTGCACTGTACGCTTCCCGGGAAGCTGAGAATGTTTCGGAGTGTTCTATGGTCTGCTGGGGTAATAATATAGTGTAAAGCGCATAGAGCCTGCTGTTGAGCAGGGATATGCGCTATACAAATGCTATTTATTATTATTTATTTTTAATTTGTCTGTAAAAGTGATTTATCTGTAACTTTTTGTTGTTTAAAATAAAAGCCGATATTTGAACTTTTCCAGTGAAGGTGTTTAATCTATATAGTTGAAGGGACTATTGGAATGTACTGGTATGTTTGCAATAATCAAAACAAAATGTAATACATAACAATTTTTTCCAACTTAAACTTTTTGCCGTGTCTTTGGACAAGTACGTCTTGCCTCAGTTTGTGTGTAATGTTTAGTGAGTGTTAATTATTAATTGCTGGTCTTGAAAATCAGATCCTTATAATAATGTACAGAGCACGCAATTGTAAAATTTATAGTGTTGGTAGTTAAATTGTGAGCACTGGACATGCAACCCAATCCAGGTCTTGCCATTGTGTTCTAGGGCAAGCAAGACATGTTACATATATTTATTTTACAAAAACTTTGGGTGAAAATGGGTATCTGGCTAAAACAGGGAAACATCTTGTCAGGTTGTAAGTGTCTGAACATCTGTAAAATGACAATATGCGCTAAGTGCTTCATGGAAGCTGAAAATATTTTTTGAATGTTATGGGATCTGTGAAGAAAATTAAAAGTTATCGTAGTAATACATTGTTAAGTGAATAGAACCTACTTTTAAGCTGAGATATGCACCATATGCAATCTATGAACAGAAAGCCATATCTTGTAAGCAATATTGAATTTTTTCCCATCAACCAACTTTGGTCAACATGTGACCTGAATTTTCAATAAAGTTCCAGCCTAACTGTCATTTACGACATGAGTTGGCAAGAGTGTAGGCAGTTTGTGGATTGTACCATATTTAGTGTAAACATTTCACCAACCTTATATTAGTTCTCCAGTCGTTGTGAGCATCACTCCACAACCGAGTAAGTCAATTTCTGGATGTTTCTAGATAAAGCCCTAATTATTCGAATAACAAAGAACTCAAGGAACATCCTACAGTACAGTTTAACTCTGATTTGCTATCACTTCCTAGTTTTAATTGAAAAATAACAAGTGCCCAAGTCATGGTTCTTATTTGGGTGCTCTATTTTTCTTTGAGCTTCTCAAAACTTCTAAAAATGACTGAGGCATTTGTGGAATGAGATTATCATGTCAGTTCCTCTGTGACTTGTTTCATACATTTCCCTTATTTTTTTGAGCATATTACAAAGGTCTCCTGAACGGAAATAAAACTATGCATTCATATATATGCCAAGTGCTATTTCTTATTTTGACTTCTCTTCTTTCAAGATAACACAGAGAAAAGTTTTCACATTCCAAAAGAGTGTAGTTATATATTGATGTGCACATTTATGAACATATATCATGCATACAGTACAGGTAAGAAATTGTTGAAATCACCTTTATGTGACAAAACATTGGAGAAATAATTAGCACGGGAAGAATGATATTTCATGAATCTATACTCGTTTTTTATTTCCATTTTAATTCATCGCTGACTGCTGGCAGTTGTTATGGCTGTGATATCTTCTTTATCCATGTAAGATAGATAAGATAAGATAAGATAATACTTTATTAACCCAGAGGGAAATGTTAGAAGAATCAGGGCAAACGATACAGATTCAAGACCCATTTCAGATGTGTTCATGTTGTTATATACATT
>NW_004797313.1:440621-442251 GCF_000002075.1 Aplysia californica | reverse complement strand
AGAGAGAGAGAGAGAGAGGGGAGAGGGAGGGAGAGGAAGAGAGAGGAGAGAGAGAGAGAGAGAGAGAGAGAGAGAAAGAAAGAGAGAGAGAAGGGATGTATTCTGTAATTCAAGATCGTTTGTTTTACTCAACAACCCAAGAAAAAAAAAAATACTACTAGCTACTAAGGTATACTCTTTTCCATACACGCAGGCCTTACTGAAAGTGTTTTCTATGAAATGACAATAATTGATTTCAAAGAAGACCCTCTCACTGCTCCAGACAGTTGCTTCAGCCAGGAATATCCGACTGGCATAAAAGTCGGACCTAGAGAGAGACATCAAACCAGACTCATCAGAAACCTCACGCAACTGTTCGATATCTTTGATTTTTACTAGGGCAAAAACCATATGGTATGGTATGGTATGGTATGGTATGGTATGGTATGGTATGGTATGGTGTGGTGTGGTGTGGTGTGGTGTGGTGTGGTGTGGTGTGGTGTGGTGTGGTATGGTATGGTGTGATATGGTATGGTATGGTGGGATATGGTATGGTGTGGTGTGGTATGATATGGTATGGTGTGATATGGTATGGTGTGGTATGGTGTGGTATGGTATCGTATGGTGAGGTATGGTATGGTATGGTATAGTATAGCTAAGTGCAATTTTTCATTGCATAAGTTAAAAGCCATTTTCAACACTGAAATATTTCAACTTTCAATGTCCATATTCCGTAGGACTGAATCAAAATGAAAGCTAAAAAATAACCAACATTCAAGAACACCCCCTAAGGGGTTGAAAACAAGGCAATTGAACATCGTAGTTTAGCAGGATACCAACTGAGCTAATGGGTCGCACCAAATATTAACCGTCGGTCGGTTTGATGTCTGAAACCAAGCTCGTTCGTAACATTATTTGTTTTAAATGCATTAGTGTTGAGGAATATAAAATGCTCGTGCCCCACATAATATACTCGCTATAAATAATGTGTTAACTAGTTTCCCTGAACTTGTTGGATACACCAGTCTTTAACCTACTGCAAACAAAGTTAGCATTTTCTCAGTAACTGGAATACTGGAAAAAACCTATGTACTGGTACCATAAAACTATGATAAAACATCGGGAATGCATGCTATTAGTGAATTTACAAGATGGTACCATTCCACGAGGAATGGGTAAGGAATAAAAAAAAAGACATTTTCATGATCAGTCGACAGTAAAATTATCGTTGAGAAGGGTGATTGGGAATAATTACAATTAGTTACATTCGGCCCCCCAAAATCTATAATATCAGTCAAACGAGACGAGACTAACGATTCTCCCTACTCAAAGAACTGACGATGGATCAAGCTTATCTGGATTTTAATTTTATTTGCGACCATTTTCAGTTTGGTAGGAATTAATTTTGAATTTTGCCCTGGCGGCGGCCGAAGCCTACTCTTATAGATTTTAGGACCACCAAAGGATCTATAACGTGCACAACTTGCACACGGGACCTCTGAGATTTTTTCCCACCCTTATCCGAGAAGACTAGGAGTTAGATCTTACCTACTTAAAAATCAGGGGTGAGGCTGAAAGACAGTAGTAAAAAGGGGCCAAGGAGTAGCAGTAGAAAGGCAGGAGAAAGAGTCAGGAGCCCAGAGGAGGGGGC
>NW_004797313.1:438374-439437 GCF_000002075.1 Aplysia californica | reverse complement strand
AAAAAAAAACAACAACAACCCAACTCAGGACGAGCCACGGCATTTTGAGAACCATTCAAAAGAGAAAAGTCCCCTTAGTCTTCCATCCCTTTGCTCTACGTTAAATTCTTCGGGATGATGAGGGAGGACGAAGCCGTTTCACCTCCAAATTTTTCGAATTAATTTTCATCTGATGAAAAAGCTGCCTCTAAAGTGGTTTGTTGTAATTAATAACTGTAATCTCAGCGGCAGAAACACAAACATGCACACACAGCACTCCAAACGTATCCTCTATGAACTGGATTGGGTCGTGTGGTCGCGGAAAGTAGAGCGCACCTAACAAAGGTCCAATAGGTGCGTAGGTAACTGTGTCACTGGGGGGAAGTGTGTCGTAAAGCGTGAGCTTACCGAGCAGTATTTTTTTTTTCAAGTCGTCTACCGTTTAACAAGAGGGGTTTCATTAAGGAGGATCCGTGAGAACGGGCTCGTCCTTTGCTGAGCCATAAAGACATTTGATTGGCTGTTAGGGTGCTATAGTTGTAAGTGGTGACAACAGTGATTGGATAAACGAGCAAGCCGCCAAGTTGATAACTCTGTGTTTATTGAGTGCGATCATAACAGTTTCGACTGCTAATTTCGTTTATTTTAATTTGCTTTGGGATAGAATTGAGGGATGGGGAGGGGAGGGGGGCGGAAGCCTGTGAGCCCTTCACTACCCACCGTCACTGATCCGAGCCAGAAACACAGTCCGCAGAAAGAGCAGTGATTCATGGGAGGAAAATATGCTCCTAAGAGGGTATGTGTGACGTCGTGCGTTCTGTGCTGTATCCATTGAGGTTACCTCGAGGCCGTAGTCTGTGTCAAACAACATGCTTCTTCTGAGTAAGAGTTATACTGTGCACCAACAATCCACTTCCCAATCGTTGAAATGAAACTAAATCCATATACCCAACTCCCGCTCTGTTGGAGAGTGAGAGAAACGTTGAGGCTGAAAGGCACACTCAGTTTAAAGAATAAAAAGGAAAGGGCAGAGAGACAAAGCTAACGTCTCTCTCTCTCTCTCTCTCTCTCACGCACACACACA
>NW_004797313.1:426202-437627 GCF_000002075.1 Aplysia californica | reverse complement strand
CCCCCCCCCCTCACCCATCTTCTTCGAACCTTTGAACGACGACCTGACAAGCAAGGTTGTAAGCCCCAGACACAGGCAAGATTCTGACTGAGCTAATGCTGAGCTAATAATATGGCGCCAACACCAAGATGTCAGGAAGCGGATCTTGACGCAGGACTATGACAGCAAAACAGAGAAAGGAACAGAAGCTTGAATGAAGAAAAGGTTCTCGAAACAAGAATTCATACTCGTGTGGGAATCACAACGATGCAAGGAGAATCTTTGGGTGGAGTGTCTCGTATTAATACGTTTCCGACACTTTTTGCCCCGGACTGTTTGCTAGCCTGTATCCAGCAACCACTGAGACCCTAGTTTTATCTTATGGATGAGCAGATGTGGGGGAAAAACAGAACCCAAAAAACAAACAAACAAACAAACAAACAAACAAACAAACAAACAAGCAAGCAAGCAAGCAAGCAAACAAACACAAACAAACAAACAAACAAACAAACAAACAAACAAACAAACAACAACCCACCAAAAACTTTTAAAATTTGAACAAGAACTCAAACCAAACAAAAAACCAAACAAAAAACAAACCCAAAACAAACAAAGATCGTGGACATGTTAAAATTACATGTTTTAAATAGTGACAACATTCTACGCATCAGTCTTCAAATTGTTCAATGCAAAATAAAGTCCAAATCCTCTCCAGGTTTGGACATTAAAATTCATGAAGTTCTCTTGAAGGCAAGTCGACGTCATGTAATGAGCTGTGTATTTTTTTCCCCCTCACGAAACTTGTCCTTACTCCGACATTTCGTATCGCTGCCATATTCTTGTAGCTACGTGTTGGGAGAATCGATGGCATCCGAACAGGAATAGCTTTTGCAACAAAAAAAGAAAGAAAAAACCCCGGAGAGTCAATATCAGGAAAATTGTAAACTCACAAAACAAACTGCTTCTCCGGAGGTTCCCGATAATGCTCCTCCATGCTTCTCAATACAATGGGGCCCGCGTAAGCCAATAGCAGCACGGAGTATGATTAGCTCGCGAGCAGCTGTGGCTTCTGCTCATGAAATATTGACAGGCAGGACCGTAGTTTCGACGTCTCGGCCCCTGTCTTTGCTTACCTCTCGCCTGTTAGCAACGAAGCTGTTACCGGGAGGCATCCCACAACAAATTACCCTCTCTCGTCTCTGCTCCCCTCCCTACTTTGTCAAAGCTCTTTGTTTGCCTATCGAAACAATAGTTGACCAGCCGATTCTGGTGAGTCCGTGCAATTTTTTGAGGATTCAATTGTCTTCCCTAAGCCTAAGGAACCTTTTCCTGAAAACATCACTTGATATTGTCTTTTTTGTGTCGTGGAGTACAAACGTTTTGACAGCTACAAAAAAACGAAACAAACCCAAACAACAGCCCACCCCCCAAAAAACAAACAAACAACAAAAAGCAACAAAACAACAACAACAGCAACAACAACAACAACAACAACAAAACTAAACAAAAACAAAACGGGGCCATTCACGCGACAACCCATCACCTCTACAGACATCAAACCAATCCATCCAAGTGGTACTTGCTACAATCGTATGCCTGTCGTGTCTATATTCAAGACTTTCCAGTTTGCACCTTGCTGTAATATTTTTCCTCAACAGAACGACTTTGGATGTAGTCACCTCAAACTTTCAGCCACATATTAAAACAATGCTTACATTTTGCTGAAATTGCCCCCCCCCCCCCCCCCCCCCACTTTTTCTGTAAATATATTGATATAAAACAAACGTTGCTTTCTTTTTCTTTTTTTCAAGGGTGCTGCGACATTGGAGCTTCATATCGAATTCAAGTAAGAATTTTAACATAATGTGTTATCTTTCCATTTTTATTCCTTGCACGATACTCCGTATTCAGTAATTCACACGTATGCTTATTTAATTCTATTTTTAATTTAGGATTTTTACTTGTTATGTATTGATGGTCACCGCGACTGTTTCTAAGAGAAGAGGAAGAACGCAATTTCGGCTAGCGATTTTCAACTTTTTGAAAAACATAAACCTTTTGTACGATAACATTTATTTTTGAAGTCTTATTCTATCAATGTTTCTTTATTACAGCAAAGATAGTAAATAACAAGATGGGCCACTCAGCCAAAAAAGTGTCCGCAGGAAGTATGCTCTTTGCTTCGGATGGCGCTGCAGTCTGTTTTGAAGCTCTCTTTCGTTTTCCCAGAAGAAGAATAGGAATAGCACCTCCTTGCGTGCGCAGATCGACTGCTGTCATAGAGTTAGTGTAGAATTCTGTGACTGCTGTTCATCAGCAGTTCGGGTTCGTTCAGTACGGAGTTTTAGTTTTTAAAAATTTTAATGACCTCTCGCCTTTCATTCTAAAGTCAAATTAAATGAAGAAAACAATCACCCTTTCCTCCGGAAGAGGTTTTTTTGCCAGCGTAACCATTTTAAAAAAGCGTTCTTCCGAAATTCATTAAAAAACTTGCTAGTTTCACTTTGATTTTTTAAACTCAAGTAGGATAACTTTGTTCGCTAAAGGTGCGCTTTTGCGAAGACGGCGCCACCGAATTTTGAGGACACTTTTTTAATTGGCTCAAAGAGAGAAGTGGCCCCTCTTGTTATGTAGACTCTTTGGTAGGATGCATTTCGTCTCAATTTTCGATAATTAGAGCTTTATCATCAGATGACCAAACCACGAAGATATTATTGTCTTCAGATTTTTTCGGGTATTTCCAAATATAAAGGATAAAACGTATTATATTATATTATATTATATTATATTATATTATATTATATTATATTATATTATATTATATTATATTATATTATATTATTTTATATTATATAATATGTATTGTATTGTATTGTATTGTATTGTATTGTATTGTATTGTATTGTATTGTATTGTATTGTATTGTATTGCATTGTATTGTATTGTATTGTATTGTATTGTATTGTATTGTATTGTATTGTATTGTATTTTCACGCCTCGGGGCGGTGCTACTGACTGAAGTGTCTTTAGGCCATTCCCTAAAGGGGGGGGGGGGGGCATTAATATGTTCTTATGCTCAGTAGAATTATAAATTGACTAATTCATCAATGTTATGCTCATAACTGGTGCCTGAACGGCAACAGGGAACGGCCACTTTTTCTTTCCTAATCCTTACTATCGTCATTTTCCCTCTACTTCTCTTGTATTCTTGTCGCACTCTTGCGACCTGTTATTTCTGGAGTGCCTTGATAGTCGAAGCCTCGGTCGAAGCCGACTTCGTGCTGTTGAAGCTAAAGAGGTGAGCAGAGTATAAGCCTGATTCCCTGTATAGACTTCTCTGTTGACATCCACCCCTTGGCGCTCATATGACCTTATGCAGTTGCGAGCGCCGTAAAAAATTCTACTAAAACTATAAGAATAATATTAAAATTTCACTACATTGCATTATATTATATTATATGTACGTATGTATATATAATATAAACATATATAATATACGGTTTGTGGATAAATGCTCCCGCCCTGGGGTACCTGGAGCAGAAATAAACGGAAGCAAAGATGAGGATAGAAAGGGAAAACACCAAGAGACTTCGACGATGTATAATAATGATATAGTCAAAGAATCGACAAAGTCAGAACGTGTTCACTGCCTACACTCATAAATAGCTGATACAAGGAGAATTGCAAGAAAAATTTGTTTTGAAATGCTACCAGCACATTCCCAAGCCTATTGAGAGTAATTTTCTTTCATCATTATTTTTTACTCGATCTGTAAACTGCAAAAACTCGACAAAAACATTGAGTATCATGATTCCATGATCAATACTTTCAAGACGAGGTATTCGCCTGGCACAGCCTCTGTTCCCCGGTCTGATTTCTTTTGTGTTTTTAACAAAGACGAAAATGCGGCCGCTCCTCCCCGGCCCTCCGATCACCTTACAGTTGAGGAGTCGGCGGCGATGCTTTCCGAAGGCTTCATGGCAAGGGCATTTTTCTCTATGTGCAGCTCAACAAGTGGGCTGGGGCTTATAAATAGAACTTAGACTGACAACAGGCTAGTGGCGGAAAAAGGGGTGAGGGGGATGGGGTTTTTTTTCGGAAAAGGGGGGGGGGGTGCTCATACGGTGAAATAACGCTCACTATCTTTGATGGTCAGATATCCAGAGGGTGATTTGGTGATTGGTAATTTGTAACTGCGTCGATTTTTACCTCACTTTCAATACAAAAAGGACATTGGAGATGGGATACTAAATGCATTCATATAGTCGAACCTGTTCTAACGACCGTTTGTCCAAGACAGCCATCATGTACAAATGAGCACCTTCCACTTTTCCACTAACGTTTTTTTTTCGCTATCATAACGCCACTGTCCAAAGCGACCATCTGTCAAAAACGATCCCTTTTTTCTATGAGACTAAATGTATATAAAAGAAAAACATTGATTTTTTTGGAGCAGCGGTTAGGCTTTTCACCGTCGGACGCAGAAGATCTGACTGGGACGACGTACCCTATTCAGCCAGAGTTGACCATGACAGACAGGGACGAAGCGCCCCCCCCCCCTTTCTGAATGTTCAAATAAATAGTGTCAACGCGGACGTGAAACACCTTCTGGGTATACATTTTTTTTAAATCGAAGAAAGTCCTAGTGCTACATTTACAGACTTCAACATAAGTTAAGGACCACTTGCAAACACTCTGAGTGGTCTTCTTGGGTCGACCTGCACGTCGGCGTTCTTGGTCTGATCCAGTGGCTTGATGGCGCTGCCTCAAGCGGGCATTGACAGTGTGACACTGCACATCTTCTGGAATACTTCTCCGGCTCCAACTCCATCCTGCAGCCATGCCATAGCTCTGGCACGATCAAAGTCTCTCAGCTTTCGTCTTGGTGGCATGTTGATGCGATACTGGATTTTGCACAAACGACGGCTTATATTGCCACCAAAGTGAGCACAGTTCGAGACCGTACGTTGCATTAGAATTTTTTACCAAGGAATGTTCGTGGTGTCGCACACAAGTCGATAAAAAACAGCAAATTTGGCTAAAATTCCTCGAGAATTTCCATGCAGCACGTGATGATTTTGCCCCTTTAGGAAGCATAGCAGTACGCATTGATAACCCATTAACACTTTCAGAGCAAAAAAAATGTGAAACCGTCCTTACTGTCTTTTTTCGGAAAAATAATATTAGGGCTGTTCGTCAAGGTGGTCCTTATGTTGTAGTCTGTAGTTGGCTAAAATAATAATAGCTCGTCCGACAATGTCTGACGATGACCAATACTTCCGTAGAGGAGAATATTTCGCCAACCAAATGAAATAATTTGAAGAATTAAAGGTTAATATTATGATTTGTAGCTTCTGCTATTGCCGATGAGACCAATCCTGGCAGAGAAACGGTTACCACATTTTGAACCTTTAAAAGCTCCAATTCCACTTGTGGATGCCCGCAGCTTGCAGGTTTGTTTCTTGGTTTCAGCATTATTCATTCGTGAAGGCTCATATTATACATGTATTTAAATTGCTGTTCATTGAGACTGCTGCTCTCCAGCTGGGTCATTTAGAAGCTAAGCTCTCCTATGTCGAAGTATTTATGTTGAAATCCCCCAGAGACATTTCAAGAGTGTCTTTGCAGCGCGTTTGCTTTGGTGCGCCAACCTTACGCTTCCCTGAGGACAGTTTAGAATAGAACACCGCCTTTGGGATTATGAAATTAGGCATGGCCAACTCAGCGAAGTTGAGTCATTTGAGCTCAGAAAATAGACTTGCGGCTATTTGCCCCTTTCAGAACTTCAGTGTCTGGTATTTTATCCAGCCATTTGTTGCAAAGAATTCTATATGTAGTACAGTTAACCAAAGGTTGACTGTTTTGTACTGTAATCTGTTTGTTAAGCGAATGTTGTGATGCGAAAACCCCCCCACCAAAAAAAAAAGAACAACAACAACAAAACAAAAACGTATAGATCTACATTTTTATCGATGAGAATCAATATTATAATTAAGTTCTGAAATTTTGTTGTACAATGTTTCATCATCCACCACTTTTCTTACAACTGCAGATATTTATTTGCTGCTTTTCACAGATTCTGATTTGTTTCATTGACAAGATGTATCTTAAAAGAAGGAAGAGGCGGAGAAGGAGAAGGAGAAGGAGAAGGAGAAGGAGAAGGAGAAGGAGGAGAAGAAGAAGAAGAAGAAGAAGAAGAAGAAGAAGAAGAAGAAGAAGAAGAAGAACAACAACAACAACAACAACAACAGCAACAACAACAACAACAACAACAACAACGGCAACAATAACAACAACAACAACAACAACAACAACAACAACAACAATAACAACAAGAACACATCCCCATGGCACAATGTCCTAAAAAACCCCCCCAACTAGAACAACAAAGGAGCCAACAATGAAAAACAAAACCAAACAACAACAACAACAACCTTATTGACAAGAAACAGAAAATGTAACGAAGACTTGAAAGACATTAAACAGAGCAAAAACAATGACAGTGACAGCAACAAGAAAACACAAAAAAGACCACTTTTACCTTACTGAAATTCGAAGACCTTTTCTACTTTTTCTCCACTATCCCATTCTATGAGTATGGCAAATAATCAAAAGTTGGGGACTAAACTTTTCTTTCACCCTAACGAGTACCTAGAATAACGGTCTACGGAGACTGACCACATGGGGCTGGCCTGTGGTTTGGATGTAAAATAAGAAGTTTTTACTTTAGACTCTTATTTGGAAACACTTTTCTCCCCGAAATAGACGACACCATCTTCAAAGCTGTAATTGTCGAGAAAGTAGGGCACGGAAACTTGGTAAATCAATAAGCAACCAAAATAGTCGAAACAACGAAAAAAAAAAAGGTTGGAAAAACCTTGAACCGAGTTGAAAAAGCGTCCGAAGAATTAACCAGAAGAGTCGTAAAAATGGAAGATGCTACGTTCCTTTTCTACGCCGTGCATTCATTAGAGGCGTAAAACAAACTTAATAAACAAGAGGCAAGGCATTGCTTTGTTCGGAAGGAGAGAAGACGGAAGAAAGCACGGGCTCTTTTATTTGCGATGGAGAGAATCGATCAATGGCTTACACCGCGTGGCTTGCGACGTGCCGATGTATGAGGCAATGACAGCTTCTTCTACGCCCTCTGTGTGTCTGTGCGTGCGAGCACAGTTCTCCGCTGCTTAATTCTCGAGAGAATGGTTTTCTAAGAAGGAGATGAGTTCGAATAATTTGCACCCAGCTGCCCACAGCCCATCCACTCGTGCTTATCTGATGAACGAGCGCTTGGTGCTGGGCTGCGTGGTCCTTGAGTGGTAGCAGAGTTGACGTACCACGCACTCGAGTGTCCTGTCCCCACGCGCGCTAGCTTGGTTCTGTTTATGTATCAGCAGCTCTGAGGAGTGGATGGTTGGTGTCGTGCACTTCTTGAGAAGTCACAGACACGTGCCGCGGGAGTTCTATCTGCAGTGTACTTTACGCTTATCTGTTTAATGAATTTGGCATTTCTTGCTGGATGTAACACGGTGGAAGTGCAGGTGTTCTTTCTTCAGCTTTCGTTTATGGATACAGTATCTGATTCGAGTTTTTTCTTGGATATCATGCACAATCTGTCTCCGTGTTGCTCAAAGCAATAATCTGCTGGCTTTTCAGGTTTGTTAATTAGATGTGCTTATGGCAGATAGTTTCACATTATCGGAGAATCGTGAACAACATCGTATGCATTTAATACCGTTACACCTCTCAAAGCAAACACAAATCTTGCAACGGATGAAGAACTAGTTTTTGTGATCACGATTAGTGGTTTTCCCACGACTCATCAACTGTTTCTAGCAGGTAGGATTGTATTCAAACCTTACATATGTACTAAAGAAGTTAACTCCTATACGTCAGGGCTTTATTGCATTGGGTTTTTGTTGTTGTTTTGTCCTTGTTGCAGATCGTTAGAAAGGTTGAGGGGGGGGGGGGTGGTGGTAAGGTCTCGTCCTGTTGGGTTCATTTGTTACCCCTGTCCACTCCCTTGTCTTCCTCAGTAATAGGTAACTACACGTATTTCCATGGTGATATCCTTCTCTTCTAAGAAAGCGAACAAACAAGCAAACAGACCGACACAGAAAGCAGATAAACAGACAAACAAATGAACAAACGAACAAACAAACAAAGAAACAAAATTTTCCAGAACACACACTGAGGATATTATTATTGTATCGTAGGGCAGTGGGTGCTCTATCAGCTTATTTGGTATTAACCCTATCAGTACGCCCTGGGGTCATTTTGTACCCCCCGGGGTTGTATTCTCTACATTTTAGAATACTTCTATTACGAAGATCTCTTTTAAACTTTCAGTATTTCTCAAAGAAACCGTTTTGACAGACTGCTATGAAAAGTGTACGGATAGGATTAACGAGTAAATTACCTCTTTGGAAAGTGGTGGTACAGAGTTCCCCACATTGCATGGATACGATAGTAAAACACGACGTACGGATAGAGTTAAACTGGACAGCGATGTGATTGGCCCTGGTGTGAATACCCATGGAAGTATTCTTGAACGTAACGGGTTTTTTTTAAATGTTCAGTTCTCTCTGTTTATCTGACTCGGTCCTATTGAAGATTCGAGTTAGATTTAAAAGAAATAAAATAAATTACACTTTTATTTGTCCCAGAAGGTAACTTTGGTTTACAATGGCAAACATACATCATACATAACTACATAATTATGAATATGTACATACAGTTAAACACATAAATACATGCATAAATACATATATAAATACATACATAAATACACAATATTACACAAATACAGAACAGTTTACAGCCATGCCACTGTCGGTCGCCAGTGTGCAGCGTCCTGTAATGAATTTGTTTGTTTATCTAAGCAAAAGGAAGCACACCGACACACTGGTCACTCAGTGCAGGGAAACAGTAAGATAGACAGACAGCTGCAACAAAAGCAGCAGACAGAAAGAAAAAAAAAGTATGATCTATCAGTGATGCCTTCGAACCACCAGCTAAGATAAACTTGAGGGTTCCATAATTTGATTAGCCGTTCAGGTTGAAAATTTCGTTAAACCCATATCATATTATAGCTAGTGGAATATGGCGGAACTAAAACCAATCCCACCAAGTAGAACGGTCTGTCTTCGTGATTTGATAGAAGGCTAATATACACACAGGGCCCTGAAGGGGAATCATAAGCCAACTGCCCTCTCTTGGGTTTCTGCCCTTGTGCAATGTGGTATGGTCCTTCAGTTTCCATTTCTATCGGAAGCTATATCGATTTGTATTTCTCATCCGATTCTGCACACTAATTTTTATCATAAGAGATACTTTGAGAGACTAAATGTGGCGAACTCTTCCATAAACACGAAGGTTTTTGTTGTTTGTTTTTAAAGAAAAAGATGGGGTTTGGTTGAGGAAAAAAGAGACTCGGGAGGGAGGGGGAGGGTATCAATTTTATTAGCTTTCCCTGCTTTTCATTCTATGTCTATTTGCTGAAAGAACGCTTACGGTTATTGTTTCGCTTGCACTTCATGGCAGTAAAAGAACCAAAAAGTAAGAAGACATTTGGAGAAAGGCTGTCAAGAAAACATACATAAACACTTACTCACAGTCACCCTCCCCCCAAAACAAACATACACACACACTATCATTTCCACACACAGAAAAAGAGAGGTAAATTAATGGTAGGTAGAAAGATAAGTAGATAGATAGATAGATAGATAGATAGATAGATAGATAGATAGATAGATAGATAGATAGATAGATAGATAGATAGATAGATAGATAGATAGATAGATAGATAGATTAGAGATACAGAGCGAGCGAAACAAAGATATAGATAGATAGATAGATAGATAAATAGATAGATAGATAGATAGATAGATAGATAGATAGATAGATAGATAGATAGATAGATAGATAGATAGATAGATAGATAGATAGATAAATAGATGGATAGATAGATAGATAGATAGATAGATAGAGAGAGAGAGAGAGAGAGAGAGAGAGAGAGAGAGAGAGAGAGAGAGAGAGAGAGAGAGAGAAAGATAGAGAGACAGGCGCAAGAGAGTGAAGCCGGGGTAGTAAAACACTCTTTTCTTAAAAGGATAAAACTTAGAGATCCCCACTCTGAATTATTTACTCTAAAAGAAAAGATGACTTTACGATTCCAACCCCCCCCCCCCCCCCCGAAAAAAAACAGCATTAGGAGAAGGCACCTTACAGTATCTCGCCTCACCAAAGTCAGCAAACTATTGACAATTAATTGACTTGTTTATTTCGCCCAATCTAAAGGGACGCGTTGGGATATTATTATCAGGAAATAGTCGAGCCTCAAATGTCTGGGCTATTGAACGGCTAACACACTATCCGTAAAAGTAAAAAGAAAGAAGGAGAAAAGACCAATACATTGTCAGTGACCGATGAGGGCTATAGTGTCAGGGTTCCCAGCCGGTACTTAAACTCTCCTTTTTCTGGCAACGTTGACGTCGAGTGCGTGTAGCGGTGTCTTGAGCCGCGTCTTGTGTTTCTCGCGGACATGACTCAGTGGCTCCCGATGTAGCCTCACTTAGACTGAGCATCTCCCCAGACCGACAGAAGACGATGTTGTTGGTAAACTAGCCTTGCCGGGGTCTGCGGGCCGCCCCCTGTAAAAGTTGCTCTTCAAAGAATCATTTGGTATCTCTTGAACACTGTGAGCGACGATAAGAATCCAATTACTGCCAGGATAAAGGCCGCGTCCGCTTGCAATTTCCAGGCGTGGACAATCGCGTTGGACCCGGGCAATGTGATTAAGGCCAGGGCCACTGGTTGCTTCTGACGAGCCGTCAGCCTCTGATCAGGCTCCAGATTACCGCCCCTGATTGCATTGGTCGTGTCAATCCAAGATCCTTTCTCCTCGCTGGTGTTGCAGGCACTAATCTGCTTGAGTTGGAAAAGGGTTCAACTCTTCCTTTTGAAGGGTTGTATGAATTAGACGACCTCGCCATCTCATCCAGTGCCCTATTGTTTATTCTTTTCTCGGAGACGGCGACCCCAGGCGTTGGGCAGCAACAAAACGAGCGATGGAGGTCGGTGGTGGGGCGTACAGTTGTGAGGAAGCGCAGTCCCTGCAGGGAGCAGAGGCTTATGAGAATCGCTTCCAGTGTCCAGGACGCCAATGTCTGCAGTGTTCTGACTCGTGCTCGGACGGTGAGCAGGGAGATCCGGACAGAGAGTACGATGAGGACAATTTCTTCCAGCACCACAGCTGTAGCACAACCATCACCAATATCAGCAAGGAGTCCGGGCAGTACAGGTGAGGGAACTTAGTGATATTCTGTGGGCAAGCTGTTTAAATGTTCTTAACCCACAATTAATTTTCCATGGGAGAGAGAACGAGCGTGTATGTGTATGTGTGTGTGTGTGTGTGTGTGTGTGTGTGTGTGTGTGTGTGTGTGTGTGT
>NW_004797313.1:422749-425971 GCF_000002075.1 Aplysia californica | reverse complement strand
AGAGAGAGAGAGAGAGAGAGAGAGAGAGAGAGAGAGAGAGAGAGAGGGAGAGAGAGATTGTTTTCGTTTTTAAAAGAAGTTTAAGTACCAACATTATGTATATTTTATAGTTTTCTGTTAGCAATTAGAATTTGAAATTCAACAGAGTGAATATTTCACGAGCACATGCGAACAGTTCCACAGGATTAAGAAACTGCAATGAAAAAACAATGACTTTCTTCTTTTTGGTCATAATTTTGGGCTTACTCGTACATCTGAGCACCTGGCCGTCGAAACCTTGTCGAGGGCTATTGTCGTTATTGTTTTCTTCACGGCACTGTTTTTGTTGTAATTATGGTTATCGTTGTCGTCGTTATCGGTTGTTGTTGTTGTTGTTGTTGTTGTTGTTGTTGTTGTTGTTGTTGTGTGTGTGTGGTTGCCTATCCGTTCGAAATGTTTGGAGCCCCGAAGAGCGTGCTCTTCGCCAGGGCCACAGTCTTCCTTGGGTAGCGGGTGAAGCAGTCCAACCTCCCTGAATCCTCCCCGAAGAGATGCCACCGCCGGATGTTGTTGTTGTTGTGGTTACTGTTGTTTTGGTTTTGTGATAATATCTATGTGATGGCTTTGGTAATGTTTCTGTATTACCAATTTCATCATTGCTGCAGCATTTAAAAAGGTTTTCCTCCTCTGCGAACATGTACTTTTAAAAGACATTTGGCGTACCGTTATTTATGAGTTTCTCCTCCACATTGAAGGTGCATACGTTACGTTATTTATGGTTACTCATTCTTTGATAAAGAATATTTTAAAATGTTGAAGGAGTCATCATATTATACATAAATAAGCATGTAGTGGTTATATAAGCTGCAGAAAAGCAACATTGCAGTCACCATACTAAGCCAACACCGTGAAAGGACACACTTTAGATTATTGAGGAGACACGAGTTTCTACCCTGCCTGTCAGGGCCGAACCAGGCTGAGAGTAATACAGCATCCGAGCGGAAAGACAGAGAAACTCGATAATCCCCCCCCCCTTCCCCCGCATGGGAATAGAACTCAAATCTTCTGTGTGCGACCGCGAAGTGCCATGACCGCTACATCAGAGACGCAAGCATTATTTGTGGCTGGTTATTGCTGCGAAAGCAGGATTTAGTTAGGGTACCTGACTTCGAGTTGGGGAAGTAAAGGTGGCGTGGAAAGGAACTGGTCACCTTACCACAATATGCCTAAGGCCCAGGAAGTTGTCTCAGTAACAAGGCAATTCCCAATGTCCGGATCGGATGCGGGAACAACTTTACTTTACAACGTTTCAAATTCTGTGCTATTTGTTTGCTGGGGCTGATATTTTTGTGGCTTCACAAAGATGCGACTACGATTTTCTCCCTAGACATAATTTGAGTTTTTAAGGATCAAAGATTTCAATTTCAAAGGAGTGAGATTGTCATTTCTTAATGCGTTTCAAGATCTTTCCCTTTGAGAGCTTGCCGGGTCAGACAGCTATACATCTATAACACAGGAAAATTTGCATGCCTTTAAATTGATATGTGGCTTTTTTGATTCTTGCATAACATTTTAAATCGTTAAAACCTTGAATTAATACGACTAACAGTCAAGGACACGCAATTCTGCAACTGCGTTGGCTGTTGACCTAATCCACATAGAGTGGATCAAGTGCCAAATAGATGGTTCTAGGTGGGACCGGGCTACCGGGTGTCCACATCCCTCGTGACTCATCGGAGCAGAGGAAGATAGGACTAACGCTAGCATAAAAAAGCAACTAAACTAACAGAAGCATGTTTTCTTTAAAATGATTTACATAAACACCATCTCACATCATCCCTTTTTACCATCATCATAATCTAAAATCATCTTTGCTCTCAAATCCTTGACATACATCTATAATTATCTTGAATATCTATCTGTAACAGTTATATGTCATAACAATCTCATGTACGTAATACACTATTGGATACACTTTTTTCTACTAATCAGATGGCGTCAATATCCTAGAAATGGGCAAGGGACAAAAAATAAATAAAAAATCAAGTGCCCTATTATCAAAACGCACTTTAAATCTCGATTTATCGCTGTGCTATAGAAGTTAAAAAGTAAATGAACACCACATTGGCAAACATTTAAAGTCACAAGCTGGAAATTATTGAAATTGCCTTTAGCATACACTATTTTTACAGTATATTAAATAAACCCCAGTCAAGCCGAACAACAGGCCTAAGACTGAGATACCGACCCGTTTAAAAAGCGAATACCACAGAAAAACGACCAAAGTACCGTCGCTTTTTTTCAACTTAAAAATTGATCTTCTCAATCCCCCCCCCCCCAAAAAAAAAGAACCTAACTGACTTTCATTGATTTTTCAATGTGCTCTTCCAGTCGTTATTTCAAAACAACCATCATTTTAGGCCCTGTACTTGTAAACAGTTACGTACTACGTCTATTTTCTACTAAAGTATTTCAAGTCACACTTTTACTGCCAAGAATTACGATTCAGTTTCTTTTTGACCCTCAGCAGTTCGAACTACTCAAATACGTACACGTACACGCCGGTGGTCTCTATTCTTCAGGAGGAAACTCTCGACACAGCGGAACCGACGTCCGTGGCTAATCGCAGATTCACTTGACCTCCTATCTCTCAATAATTCTTGGGAACGTTCCTTGGCCTCCTGAATCTCCAGTCCGTCTTTTTTAGGTTACGTATTTATTTCCCTGACTCATGACCTCGAAAAGCTAGCTAAGAACATCACATTTGGAGAGGGGGTGGGGGGAGAGGGGTGGTCCGTAGCCGTCTTTTGACTCGCAAAGTGATCTATTTCTATGAGCAGAACTACAGAAAGGATCGTATGCAAATGACACCCAGAAAAACGGTCACTTCTACGTTTTGGTTTACAGATTGGGCGAGTAACCTGTTTTGCAAATTAACTTTTCGGACGGGATCTTTGACTTTGTGGCTCGCAGCGGTCAATTCTGAGAGTCGTTAAATTCTTGGGAACGGCAGTCATCGATTAGCATAATACTTCGTCTCGGTAGTGATCTGGGGAGACGGCAGTCTAGGGCAGTATTCACGTAATCAGGTGCACTTTTCTCTAACCCTTTAACCGCTGACGCTAACATTGAGTGGAAATGTGTGTGTAAGCATGTACAAAGAGTGAACGTGAATGTGTATTTATCTGTGTGTGTGTGTGTGTGTGTGTGTGTGTGTGAGTTGTGTGTGAGTTGTGTGTGTGT
>NW_004797313.1:418435-419651 GCF_000002075.1 Aplysia californica | reverse complement strand
CAAAGAGAGAGAGAGAGAGAGAGAGAGAGAGAGGAGAGAGAAAAGGAAAGAGAGAGACAGAGACAGAGAGAGACAGCAGGGAGAGAGAGAGACAGAGAGAGAGAGAAAAAAAAAAAGAGAGAGAGAGAGAGAGAGAGAGAGAGAGAGAGAGAAGGGGAAGGAGGGCGACGAAGTATGAGCAAAGAACATTGTTTTCATAGCCTGTCTTCTACGCAAAAACAGGGAAAAACCTCGGTCAGGATTGCCTTTTTTCCATCTATAATCTGTACAATAATGTTCTATTTCAACCTAATTTTCCTTCGTTTTTTAAAAACATTTATCTGCGCCCGACCCCAATCGCTTTTCTCCACGACCACCTCCATGGAGTCAAGCTTTCTCAGCAGTTTGTCGAACTGTATGTCGCTCCGCGTCGTCGTGCACTCTTTCATAACACAACTGGGTGTCTTGTGTTTTGTATGAGTTGACTCGTTGACCTTTACAACGACGGGGGAAAATTGGTCTAGTGGTTAGAACCTATAAGTTCATGAAAGAAAGAGGAAGACGGAGATGACACATCCGAATATGGTATGGTATGGTATGGTATGGTAAGCTATGGTATGGCATGCTATGGTATGGTATAGTGTGGTATGGTATGTTCTGGTGTGGTGTGGTGCGGCGTGGCATGGCATGGCGTGTCGTGTCGTGTCGTGTCGTTTCATGTCGTTGCATGACGTGGGGTGACATGGTATGGTATGTTATGGTGTGGTGCGGCGTGACATGGCGTGGCGTAGCGTGGCGTGGTATGGTATAGTCTGTCATGGCACGTGTTTGACGTCATTTTGAATACAGTGAGATTGCTTCAGAGGACGTTGTAGGCTGGGGGAAAGGGGGACGGGGTGGGTGTCCTATTTTAAGTCAATTTCCAATGAAATAGAGACAGGTGGTCAAAAGGTATGAAAACCCATCATCATTTCAAGTTTAAGAAATCTACTGTTTCAGATTCGAACCAGATATTCTTGCATATCATCTGGACTAACGGCATGCTTCGTTGGCAGGCAAATGTGCATAATAAAATGAGTAACGCTTAAAACGTGTATGAAGTTTTTTTGTAGGCCTGTAAGCGTTCCAGCACTCTAGGAATGATTTGAACGCAGTTGGTAGGTATGTGCTTTACCATGCTTCGTTCATCTTTTTCTTTCCTAATAACAATAATGTTGATGATGATGATGATGATGAT
>NW_004797313.1:415872-418335 GCF_000002075.1 Aplysia californica | reverse complement strand
TAATGTTGATGATGATGATGATGATGATAATAATAATAATAATAATAATAATAATAATAATAATAATAATAATAACAACAACAATGATAATAATAATAGATAGCATTTGTATGGTGCAAATTCTCGCTTAACAGCAAGCTCTATGCGCTTTACAATCTATAATATTTTTACCCCAGCAGACCCGATAGCATTCTGAAACAATCTGAACTTCCTGGGGAGTACACATGTAATGGAAGCTGCCATCATTTATAGGCGTTAAAACGCTAACATACTGACAAGATTTTTCGCTGTTAATTGCTGGGTACCTATTCTCACGTCGGTGAAGTGAGGAAAATTCGTGTAAAGTTCAATCTTATACTGAGACACAGGTTTATAGAAGACAATTTGACTAAGTGTTTACACAATTTATAAAAAAGAAGATATTTTTGGACCACGAACAGCTATTGTATTTTACAGAAAACAGGTTTATATTTGAGTCCTTTCTTTGCTCTTGAATGAACGATACATTTTGATGAATTGCCACCCCCCACCCTTTCCATTTTGTAATTTGTTGTTACGAATTTAAGCAGTTTGAAAACGCAAAGCATTTACGACGAAGAGGACAGGAAGGAAGGACACAAGAGACCAAAGGTCGAAAATGCTTTTTGACATACAGTAGGCTGCTTTCAGTTGTCCAAGACAGCAAACAATTTTCGAGGAGAAAAGTGGTTGTCTTAGAAAGGTAGGCATCTTGGATAATGACATCATGACTTCTTAAAAAAAATTCAAGGGCAGAAATGAGGAGTGGTTGTTTGTACAAATGATTGTCTTGTGCAGGTGGCCTTCAGAGAAAATAAGACTATACTTTCTGAGGAAAGGACAGACGTGCGTATCGAACAGGAAGAAAGATCGCTAAAATGAACTGTCTAGCGGGACACGGGAAGACTTTCCCCGTGGACGCCGTGGCCTTGGGTTGCGTGCTTCTAATTACTTTTGCTCCTACTGGGGTTATGAACTTTCTACATTTCATTATGGTTTCTCCTTATCATCACCATAGTCACAATGTAATTACCCCTCCTACTCATGTTCATGGGTTTTCTCTCATCTCTTTATTATCCGTCCGCTTCTTCGTCTTCTGCGTCCCCTCGTCTGGTTTCAGGATCTACAGCTATGGGCTCTTCACCGCAGGGGCAAATGATTTTTACATATATAGCCGGTATTTTCTTTTAAAAAATTGTTGCGTCTGTCACATTTCAAGTAGCAATATATTGCCGATTCCAAAGGTTCCTTTATTTACTTCTACTTACAGGAGGATTTTTTTGTGTGTTTTTTTTTTGTTTACGATATAAGGTCGGAATTTTTTTGGAATTTTATTCAGACACCCGGCGTGCGCAGGCCTGTTTTTTTTAAACTGCCGAAGTGTCTTATTGATTATCCGTAGTGTACATACTGGGCCATAGAGGTTTTGGTGACTAAGTGTTCGTTCCAACAGACCTTTGAACCACGAATACTAATTTAAAACCTAAGCGAAAAGCCAATAGTTCCTCACCAACCATGCCTACATGATCCAGAGATAGAACCAGGCACTGTAGCATGAGGGGCAAACACTCTACCTCCAGACTAACGAGTCGTCCATTACCTACCAAATTGAATGCTCTTCCTGGCTTCACACGAAAGCTTTTCCTCCCTGAGAATCAATAAGGAGCTGTTTCTTTCTTACCCAAGGAGCGAAAAAGTGATAATGATAAAAAATGGCGACAGCCATGTATGCTCCCCAGAGCCCCTCAAAAGTGTTATAGAATGGACCATAATTAGTTTCGCTGCTTCCGGCAACTTTCAGGACAGGAGAAGCGGGTGCCAGGGTCTGTCCTTATTCGCTCCAGGCGATTTAATCAGTTAGTCTTTTCTTTAGCGAGCCAAAGGCTTAGTAAGGATTTCAATTTGGCCTCGAGGCTTCTACGTGTGTTTTTGTGGGCCCATAGACGTTCCAGCGATTTTTGGGAAGATCTCTTTTCTAACCATGCAGAATAGGTAGTGTAATATAGATTGAGAGGCGTCTGTAATATATCCCTCATAATGGTTTTGTCTTCTCATTTCAGTTTATCCCTTTGGCATTTCCCCTTGATTATGTGGAAACACGCAAAACACAGGTCTATAACTTCAACGAGGAGAAAAGATAGTGCGTACAGACGCATGTGTGTGTTTGCGCGCGCTCACGCGTGCGAGCACACACGGGTGTGTGTTCGCCTTCGTGTGCGTGTGCTTGTGTGCGTGTGTGAGTGCGTGTGTGAGTGCGTGCGTGAGTGTGTGTGTGTGTGTGTGTGTGTGTGTGTGTTTATGTATGTGTTTATGTATACGGTAGGCGTCTATGTGTCTGTACTTAAGAAAGAGAAACCAACGGTACATACAACAGCGAAGACGATCACACTACAATCATCATCATCATCATCATCATCATCATCATCATCATCATCATCATCATCT
>NW_004797313.1:411293-413609 GCF_000002075.1 Aplysia californica | reverse complement strand
CCCAGCAACAACAACACATTATGCTACATGACTGCTTTAGAAAAGCTTCCTAGCACTTCACCCGCTTCACAACCAACGAAGAAAATGTTTGTTTTGGTGGGTATTTGATACATCAACAAAAAATGTCAAAAAGACATCTTGATATCGAAAAGAAAGAGTCCAACAGAAGGAGAAGAGAAACAGTGGCAGGTAACATTACCCACAGAAGTTCAGGTGAACGTCCTGGCGAGCTGTCATCATCAAGACAATAGCAAGATAAAACAACGGCAAGGATGATTAAGGCTTTGTTATATTTTCTTCGCTGACTTTGGAGGTAGCCTATATATGTGAGGCATCGTGGTAAAATCTGGCGCTCGTCAAAATAACAAAATCCAAGAAATTGGCATTTGTCTATCCGTTTGGTAATTTTTATCGAATTTTCGTTATTTGACCCAACACCTTTAAGGTCCACTTAAAAACATATTAAATGTGTGGATTTTACTGAAAAATGTTGATTTACGGCACACAAATGTAAATTTCAGGTTTGTAAGGACTCTCAAGCTTTGGCTGTCGCCAAACTTTGGCAAACATTTTACCGCTAATTTTACTTCTGAAACCAAGCGACCACTCCTACTTCAATCGCAAATGTGTCCTGATAGATGAGTATTTTAAAAAAATTGAAAGCAAGACAAATGAACAAGCTTTAAAATAATACCAATAACCCCATATGACCAAAAAGTGACGAGTGCCCGATTCCCCTGCGTCGTTAACGAAACCATGTAAGATGAAATGATGAAAAGAACACCCCAGCCACTGTTATATTATTCCTTCCAATTGTCTTCCCAGACGTCACCTTATACTTTTCTAAAGCATACTTTTTAGGCTCCTGACAAATCTTATTATCTCGATGGAAACTGAAATTCTTAAGAGCAAAAGAACATAATACGCCAACTTTATTTTGTTGTCAGCAAAATTTAATCAGGTTAAAATTGATTAAGTTATGATTTAAAGAAAAACTGTATCGTGATTTAAAATTATTCGCCTCCATAGAATGTATCATATTTGAAATTGTACCCCTGCTTTCAACTCAACAAGACGTGTGTCTAATGCAAACTTACGTTTTAAAGTTTGGAGAAGTAAACCATCTTATATTTATGAAAAGCGATAAAATTGTAATACCAGAAGGTCAGAATGCTAGTATAACAAACTTTGAAGGGCGGATAGTCTAGAATTTCTGTCCCCTATTGTGAAATTTCATACGAAGTATTCATTATCTTCAAAGTTTGCTCACTGGTGACGTGATTAACCGTAGATGAAAGTTTCCGAGCAGCAACAAGCAAAATAAGCTCTCTCTTTCATATCCAGAGAACTGGGAGGCATCTATAAAGTTAAGCCAAAGAACTAAATCCAGACATTTCTGATTTAGGAGTCATTACGCCCACGAAGCACCAGACTAAATGAACCATAAATATACATCCCTTCAAGAGAGGCGTGTGCACAGCGCCGGAAAATCGGTACATTTTTTATTTTTTTAAGGAATTTGATATTTACGAGTTTGTGTTTTTTTTCTTTCTTGTTTTAAACAAAAAAACGGGCTTTGAATCCGAATGAGGTCATTTCAAATGCTGGTCATCTTCTGCACGTTTTGCTAGGAGGCATGAAGAAAAATAATGAGAAAGTGGTCGAATTGCGAATTTCCTCGTATGCGGAACATGAGAAGACGGATCAGTGCCGAGAGTCATCGAGCCTTCTCGCCTTACCCTCCTCTGACGTGAGCGCCAGGTTCCAAATTAACGGGAGAGGAGTTCTAGGAGAAGTCGCACTCTGGCCAGCTCTGGGAGACCCCTCGGCTGTCTTGAAATGAACGATGGGATACTTTGATTAATTGTGTTAAATATACACTTCGGTGTAAATGTATAATTTAATAGTAGGAAATTGTCTTCTTAGATATCAACATTCTCCCCTTCCCCTCGAAACCCCCCCACCCAACCCAACAACTAATAAACAAAGAACAACGACAAAAACAACAACAACAATACACCACCACCACCACCACCACCACCACCAACAACAACACAACACTAGCAAAACCACTACCACCATCACCACCACCGCCACAACAATAGCAACAACATGAACAATCTTATGAGCAAAGAGCGTTCGCCATCAGTGATTTATGATGTAAAGTTAAATTGGAGCACTAGTTGCAAGCCCTTTGCTTTCACCATACATCTTCTTACAAGGGTATTGATTCTAATGATCAAGATCTTGAACGTTTCTAATGCGATGTACCGTTATGAATGGTTAGTGAATAGCGTTATAAAAACCGGAGGGTCA
>NW_004797313.1:406205-411193 GCF_000002075.1 Aplysia californica | reverse complement strand
CACACACACACACACACATACACACACATACACACACACACATACACACACGTACACAAACAAATAACACCCCCCCACTAAAAAAAAAAAGTTAAAATATATTGCAAGTTATACGGTTATCATAATGATAATATCTTGGGTTACTTCATAATCTCACAAGGCACAACGAGTGGGTTGGTTTTTTTTTCTTCTAACACCAATTTAAGACAGTGCGATAACCACTTCACTAGCACTTTATTGTAATCCGTTTCTTTAAAGCCTTTATAACAGACCGTTTAGATGCTACTTCACCTTTCCCACAAAGAAGCAAAGACCGCTACAGAATTTCAATGTAAAGCTTAAATAGCAAAATGAATTTTGACTTATAGCCGAATACGTTATAAGGTTCTCACAACACCGAATGAATTCTGACGGCGGCCTGGTTTGTCTCATGGTCCTTTTTATTGGAGACCATTACGGAGATAAAGCGATCTCTCAAGGGAAAGAATGATCTACTTGTCTGGGTCATCGTTGTCATAAACAAAGGATGTGAAATACAAATATCGATATATTATGTTCCAGATATCAAGATTTCTTTCTATGCGTATCAAATGCCCGCCAAAATAAACATTTTCTGCTTTGGTTGTGAAGCGGCGAAGTGCCAGACAGTTTTTTTCTAAAAAGGGAAATCCTGTAGCAAACTTGTTTTTTTTGCTCTGGAATGAACGAAGGAATTAAAGAGTTACTTTGTTATTTGTATAAGATTTTTGTAAAATACACAAGTTCAAAATGTGTCGGTGCTGGGAGCACTAATTGATTATCTCAGTGCGAACAGGTCCTCCGCTTGAGTCAAAGAGGCGTTGTAGCATGATTAACTGATTGTAAACCATTTACACTCCCTTCCATATAATTGAGGTGAATTAGGAGGCAGTCTAATTTCGACCCTGTCTTTAAGGGGCCAACTTACCATGAAATGTTGTAATGCGCATAGAGAAAATTGTAGAGAATGGGTATGCGCTCTATAGATGTGATGATGATGATGATGATGATGATGATGATGATGATGATGATGATGATGATGATTAAATAATCGTTGTTCAATCTGCTCGTTTTAGTCTTACTTCTGTTCATCCCCTCTTGGCATCCATCATTGTAGATCTACCTCATAATAATAGAAATTGGTAACATTCATGAAATTTCTATGACGTTCAACCCCGATTAAAGAAAACAGGCTAGAATGACAGGAGCTGGCGTTTGAACAAATTAAAAGATTAATTTGATCTTTCTTAAATTACCAAGCAGAGCAATCCAGATCTTGGGCCCATGAAATGCATATGGCCGTTCACGCATTGTTTAAATATTCATAGATGTAAAAGTAGTTTCTTTTTGTCAGCTAATAACCTAAATCTGTGAGCTGGAATGTGCCATTTCAACAGATGTGTACCGTACGTATACTAGCGCTTTATCAATCAAGCATTTGACAAGGAGCTGCAATTTAACTTGCACGTCATTTTAAAAAGTTATTCTGTCTGTAGAGGAAGGATATTTTATTGTCCCCAGCTATTCCAGTTTTATTGTGACCATTAGTGAGTTCTTATTGTATTCTACATTTTTTAATGCGCATTATCATTGCCAGGCTCACTGCGTGATTAATTTTCTCACAGAAATCGTTCAAACATATACTTACACACGTACATATTTTATAGATCTATCTAATCCTGTACTATATAGTGCACACACACCTCTCCAGTAATTTCAAAATGTGATATCTGTACGAATCAAATGCGCATTAAGCATTTTTTTAACAAATGGAAATGCGCAATATAAATGGTATTTATCGTCAATATTTTAATTTTCTTTTCCCAAAAGGAAACCGCAATAGAGGTGTAGCAGAGTCTCGCGTTCCTTTCTGTTAAACTAAATGCGCAGCATTATAAGATAGTCTTACTCTCATCATCCGGAATCCATCACTAAGTCATGTCCATCTCCCCGGATATATTCTTAATTGAACTTAAACGCGTTTGGTTTGACCTTTCTCATGTTTCAGTCACGGCTTAGACATATCCCACATGATCGTTAGATTGCAAGTTTAAAATTGTCTTCCATTTCGTTCAGGGTATGATTAACTTTTCAGTTTTTAAAGGTATTATGTCTTGTTGAGATCATATTTCCCTTCTAAGCTTATAGCTCTCGTTTTGTGTGCCAGTGTAGGTTCTGGTTTGTTAAATACATACTTCCATCACTACTATCTAGTTAAGTTTATGGAGGCTTTTATTTTTCACAATACTGTTTCTTGACGCCTCCCCCCCCCTCCTTTAAAAAAGATATATCTCTGCAGAGGCTGTTTAATTGTGAAACGATATTTTTGGATATTGTAGCTGTAGAATATAAATCAAACCAAGAGACAAGTCAGCAAAGACCAGCCATATTCATGTCTTCGTTGATCTCCGATGAAACATTATGACTATAATAGAAGAATGAACGGAATAGAAATCTCCCCAAGAAACCCCCCCCAACCTTTTTCAATAACGAGTCCGCTCACAGTTGCTGTTTATGAATACTAATTGAGTGAGTTGCGATGGTCTTCATAGTTAATCACCTTCTCAGCCTAGCTGCCCTTGGCAGTTACCTTCTGAACATGGCGGGGGACGAAAATCAGTTTCTTGAGATGTCATCAGCACTGTAGTTGGTGTTGTCGTTGTTGTTGTCGTTGTTGTTGTCGTTGTTGTTGTCGTTGTTGTTGTTGTTGTTGTTGTTGCTGCTTCTGCTGCTGCTGCTGTTGCTGCTGCTATTGTTGTTGTTATTGTTGTTTTTATAGTTGCAGTTGTTGCTGTTGTTGTTGATGATGTCGTTGTTGTTGTTGTAGTTTTTGTTTTTTGTAGTTGTTGTTGTTGTTGCTGCTGCTGCTATAGTTGTAGATAAAACACCTGAGAAATAATATTTTTTTGTGAACTAATGATTCTGAAAAAAGCAAACATTAATTAAACCATGTTAAATCTGTACACATGATAGTGTAATAAAAGGTTGTAAAAGTTAAGTTTTCTTCAGAGCTCAGAGGTCTGTTTATAAACAAGTCCAAAACTCCTCATACCAGTGCTTAGGGGTGAGTTTGCATGGTGTGGGGATTTCGCAATTTTTTCATTAAAAATGCATGTGTGCCCTTGGATCTTTAAAAAAAAAAGTGGATTCAAAGAGTTGTCTTTGACTAAAATAAACCCCATAACTACAGACAAATAAAAAATAAAACAAAACGAAACAAACAAGAACCCCCCCCCCAACCCCCACCCCCACAAAAACAAACAAACAAACAAACAACAACAACAACAACAACAAATAAAAAACAAGGCACATAGAAGAAAGAAGAACAACTTTACACATGTATTTATTCAATCCAGGCAGCTGATATTCTGATGGGAAAAGTCAGTCACTATAGCACGTAGAAGTTAATGGGTAAACTAAGTGATGGAATTGTACGAAACATGAAATCTTCGCATTTTTTACCTTTGAGAAAAGATTTCGTATACAATGCTTCTGTATTCCACACGTTGCACAATCTATTTCACAATATATATCCCTGAAAAAAATTAGATCTACAAATTAAATATTTTCTTTTCCTCACGAAAAACTAGACTCTTCCTTTATTTTCTGCCCCCCTCTCTTATTTTGATAGGGTAATTTTAGGGCTCTGTGAAATTCGAACTGTCAACAAGTATCCCCGTTATTTTCTGTCCCAAGAGTTTTCATTGTTGCTCGGGCAAGGAAGATTTATAACAGATCCCAAATGAGACCCCTATTGGCGAACTGTGTTAACAGCGCGAACTGTACACAGGAGTGAGATGACATTCATGGAAAATAAAACTGGTATTCCAATAACCTTTTCTTTCTGTCTCGTCTTACTCAATCGCTGTTTATCATCCTGTCCATTCAGTTTTTTCTGTCACAATTTAATTTAGAACACGTTTTATGACTAATCTTATTGAATCTTCTCTATGTTTTGAAAGTTTCATAGGATTAGCCAACTTCTTAATTTTGCCGTCCCAATGTAATCATAAGAAAATTAATCTTTATTTTTTACGCTGTCCTTCTGACAGCTGAAGGAGCTGAAAATTCCGCCAAGCTTGAGGGCTTTTGTTTCGCTTTCAAGCATCAGGAGATTGTCCAACGATGTGGAAGTTCAGATGCCAATACACAACGAGATGATGGCCATTTTGATTTTTTAAAAATAACTTGAAATAAAAAATGTATAGATTTTGATCTTCTACTTCATCCCCATTCCTCCTCTATTGCTCTATGATGAATTGGTTGGCAAAGTGTTTTAAACATCTGAAAGAGTCGAAAGGTGATCAGAATATTGTCGTTTTTACCACACTTTGTTAGCCTTAACATCGGCCTTTTCTCTTTTTATGGTATCTTAGCTGACAGCCCCATTTGTTAGCCTTAACATCGGCCTTTTCTCTTTTTATGGTATCTTAGCTGACAGCCCGATTGGAATTTGAAATTGAGCACACTCAATTCTCAAGAGACATTAACCAGTTTGAATTGATATCGATCTTGATCAATTTTGTCTTTCTCTTTTTTTAGTCTTCTGGCGAAAGGATTCTCGCCCTCCAGGCTTTTTGCAAAGAGAGATTCCCAAGGACAAGATGAGCAATAAATTAATTCACACTGCCGAGCTCTATTTCAGGAAAAGTGTTAATTGGACATCTAGATCTCTGTATCAGCGGGATTTTTGTGGCAGTGTTAGCTTGTATTTTTTAAATTGATTTTTGTACTCTTGGGATATATTTTCTCTACGCACAAGAGATTTTGATCTAGAATTCAATTTGCTGCATCATTTTTTTCCCCAATGCGAACATATTCTTTCCTCGCTTGTGAGCTCTGTTGTGTGTGTGTTTGGTGGGTTTTTTAAAGTAACTGTTTAAGAATTGTTTACGGACATGAGTATGTTTGTTTCTGTTTCTGCACAATTCTTTTTGAAACAACCGAAACAATGAGTTGTTATTTTAAGA
>NW_004797313.1:394884-405555 GCF_000002075.1 Aplysia californica | reverse complement strand
AGATAGATAGATAGATAGATAGATAGATAGATAGATAGATAGATAGATAGATAGAAGATAGATAGAGAACACGAAATGGGAGAGAGCAGTATTCTGAACGGAGTGAGTGGCTTGTGATTGACGCAGACGACTGCTGTTTGCTCACCCATTCTCCCTGGAGAGACGCGCGTGGAGACACTGCAGACCGGAGAGCGAGCGGTGGGAGGAGAATACCCCGGTGGCTGCCGGACTCAACAATAATTTATGAAGTTTAATTTGGCTCATGGCTGCTTTCCCTCTCTGTGTGCGATCTAAATTGCCGTGGGTCGTGGGAATATCTCGTTTTAACCCCTCTATACCCCCCTTAATCTCTTTCCACTCGCGGTGCTTTTCGAGAGGGTTGCGGAGACGGGAGATTGAGTCTGTCTACGTAATCAATGGAGCCGGTGTCTGGGGTATACCTGAGAAACTGTGTCCTTTTCTCTTGAGACCCTCTCAAGGTTATTAAATCTAATAGATAACAAGATGCTTCAAGTGGGCGAAGATCGTTGAGTGGTTTAGATTTCTCTTTGATTGCTCCATTTCACCCTGGACTATTATATCGACGAGTAAGGGTTGTTTATATCTGGAATGAGGTTCAGCATAATGAAACAGGAATCCCCTTGAGTTGTTGAAGTCGTATCAGTTTTGAGCTCCGAGCGCTTGTGGGTTTGCAATTAAATTTATTTCTTTGTTTTGTTTTTTGGTGGTTGGAGGGGCAGTGTGCAATGGAGAGGTGGATTAAAAGCAGCAGAGTCTCAGGTTCGATTCCCGGCTACCGGACAGGACGGTACTCGTCCCTTGTTCTCTGTTAAACCAGGTGCAAAACGGCCGTTAGCACAACGCATATTTACCATATGAAAAAGTGGTCACGGTGTCTGAAAACAGAATCCAGAATTAGCTCACCAACCGGCGAATTTACTGTTAACTCGTGGGTGCTTATTCGGAGGGGTACTTGGCTTTTGAATATTCTTATCACATTAACGTTTAAGAAAAACAAATCTATAAAACCAGTTTTCCAAGAAGGAACATCACAACTATTCGAAACTCTACACAAACTGAAACTGCCATAACTATTTCGATTCAGATACAGTTTGTTGCAATTGCTTTTGTAATGATCAACACTCGCTTCGAATGTGTATGTCATATTCAGAACGAAATGAAACCGAGGATACGAGAGCTTAAATTGTATCTGTGGTTGGGATTCGTTATAACTAGAAACTTGCTCAAAATAATGTATCATGTACTTTTTGTGTTACTTTTGGTAGATACAAAAGGAAGACTTGTTGGATATTGCCCAATATATTATCAAACAAACCAATTTGGGTTCCAAAAGCTATTAAAAATGTTTCTTTCAGACTGACGAAACTTCGTTGAAGAACTTTTTCATCTTTTCTTTTGTTTGCTATTTCCAAATACAAAACTGAGCTGCCTGTCGAGAAGATTTTGTTCGTACCGTGTCCGTAGAAAAACCCTTCGAGTACAATTTACGACACCAGCAGTCTTAATGGTTCCCATTAAAAGCCCTTGTCCACACGCCACGCCTCTGGGGCACTTTCCAAACGAGCGGCGGAGTAATTCATGTCTGAATTGTAACCCCCCCCCCCCCCCACATACACACAAACCTACCCCCCGACTTTCCTTTAACATGAGACCCTAAAGTGATGAACGGCCGAAGAATAAGGTATCTGAACGTCTTTTCAGCCAATCTAGACGGGTGTTGTAAATCTGAACCAACAGTTGGCTTAATTTCCATTTCATTATCTTTTTCGAATAGGCGACTTGCCACTTTCCCCCTTCCTCCGATCTTTCTCTGTGTTTCTCCGTCTTTTCTTGTGGCCAGCTCCAGACTGGACATGGGACCGTTAGTTCCTAACACAGCTAATTAAATCAAGATCTGGCAGGGGGCGCGAGGGAGGAATGGGCAGGAGAGGACCGGCAGAGGAAATCCTGAACGTGATTTACTGGGCCCCGGACTTAGCTATTGTAGGATCGCACAAAGTCTCTCTCAGTCTCCCCATCCTCTCCCCCCTCTTTTGCTCCCTTCTCTCTCTCTCTCTCTCTCTCTCTCTCTCTCTCTCTCTCTCTCTCTCTCTCTCTCTCTCTCTCTCTCTCTCTCTCTCTCTCCCCACTTAATTTCTTCCTCCCGCCCCCATCTCCACCCTTTCACCCTCCCTTCATCTCTCTTTGCCTTTTCGGAAGGTATGGCTTTGCGTACAAGAGTATGTCTGATTGTCTGCTGTTTATGCGTATGTTGTGAGCGCGCGCGCGTGTTTGTGAATGAGTGTAGGAGAAGGTGTGTGAATGTATGTATATGTATGTGTGTGAGTGTGTGTGTGTGTGTGTCTGTGTGTGTGTGTGTGTGTATGTGTGTGTGTTTGTGTGTGTACACATGTACTTTCCAGGGCCTGTGCAATAAAAAGTGTGTATGCTTTATCCCCCATGGACATGTTCTATGAACATAATATACTATAGTAAGGTGTTAGCCAAACATAACAACACATTTTTACAGATTGCCATGAAGTAAAGCGTACACTGTATTTTTGCTGGCTGCAGTGAGCATAAGCAAATGATCGATGACCAGTTGCTATATTTACTGCGCTTTCGTTGCTACGTATTTCAATTTCTCTTTCACCATGTGTGAGATTGGTCTTGACCTCATTCTTCCTTTGGCTGCGATCCTCAGCCGTCTCTTCCAGGAGTTCTAAAGCTGACCTCTGTTGAGGCTACGCCCCTTCTGCTGACATGTTGGTCGTAGCTTTGCCTGCGACGACCGTTTTTTTGTCCTCACTTCTGAATATTTTCGTAGAAAAGTTGTCGTCTTATTTGTCTGTCTTCCGTGCTTTGCCTCTCAAGTATGTGTTGCATGGGTAGTGAATTTACATTTTGAATTCCTAATCATTCCGGTATCACTTTGTGGATAATTTCGTCCTTACATTTTATCTGAAGAATGTCTTTCTAAGGCGTCTCATATAACACTATTGAGGTTTTTTCCTGATAAGAATACACTGTCCAGGTCTCCCCAACGAAACGCACGGAGCCTAAACACACTCGTGATACACTGTTTTCCGGAGCCTGAAAGTGAGATTCCTTATGCAGCAAATTGTCTTTGACAGAGTACTGACTGTTGTGGACTTCTTGTCAATTCTGACCTTCCACTCTTTTAAAATGCTTGTTTGCCGGTCATTCATTTTGATACCAGAATACGTACGTACGTAAATGGCATCTCTGGATAAAACAAATTCATCTCCCACTCTTCTCCCCCCCCCCCAACCTCGTGGGAATGAAATAGCAATCAGTATTACAATTTATATTGCTAGTCCACCAGTGTTTCCTGAGTATAAATATCCATGCAGCGTTTGTGAGTGTAATAACTTCGAATTACTTACAACAGATGAACGTTCAGTTTAAATACACCTGAGATGAAAATAATTTTTCCGAGTACCACTGTCTTTCCGTATGAATGCAGTAAGTATCCCAGACAGCCCAAGTCTAGGTCGGGAGTAAGACTTTTGAAGTCATCATTTGAGTTTTGAACTTTTTCTAAAGTTCTTTGAATCTCAACACGATAGAACAACGTGTGATTAAAAATACCTGACGCAAAACATTATTTTTCATTGATCGTTTACAAGAAGGGAAATTAAGAAAAAAAACAACTCTTGCCATATTGAAATCCTCTGTTAGTAGCGTTGGAATGAAGAAACCCAACTCTTCCCGATGCTCTGCTTGGCTATTTGATGGTCAATAAATAAAGCCATTGCATAACTCTCGGAAGGGTCTAGCGGTATCCGCAGTTTCCCACTCCATTACCCGCTAAATGCAGCACGAAGGTTCAATCCGCTGGCTCGGGAGAAGTTTGTTTCCCCAGGAGCACGCTTTGTTTACCACAGCATTAGTGATGGCCGGCTAGTCAGGCTTTTGGGACACGCTCAGTGTCTTGATGTTTCCCTTCCCCGGGACTGGCGGCCGGCGCTCGGGCCCCGCGGTACTACAGCAGAGCCAGTTCCCAATTTGGGCGCGCAACAACGAACGTAGCCCGGCTCTGTAATGTGGACGCAAAGATCACGGCGTCTATCCATCAAATCGATAACGCACCATGCGAGCAAAAATTCCCTCCGTGCGGACTGTTCTGTATTTGTACTGCGACTCATCCATCCGGCCCTAAATCCGACGTTTATATCCAAAGTCAACGCGTCCCTAAACCACCGGTTGAGGCACCGGTTCAGAATCATTCATCACGATGACCATCCGCCCTCCTCCCCTCCCTAATGATGTATCGCATAACTTCATCCCCTCTCTGTTCCCCCCAGCCCCCACCCAAATCCCTGGGTCCTTCTGGTCGGAAATTGGTCATTCTCTCTTGAATGCGACTGCCACAATCAGCATCATTCGAGGCGGTCGGGAAGGCGGGGGATGGTATTCTAACAGTACAGGGAGCATTCATTTGTTCTGTGAGGCGGATCTCTCTTTCTGGTTCACGAGAAGGAGCACTCCGTAGATTTCAAAATAAAGTGCTTGCTTTCGCGGTCTGTGACGTAATCTACTTCCGGTTATTGCGCATACGCGGCAATCGGCCTCTTTTTTTGGCTATTTATTTTAAACGTCACCATTGACTTATAGCTGTCGCGGACATTGCCCACACTCTCACAGTCAATGGAGTGCGTGTGTACATAACGGTGCGAATTCTTACACTACTGTTTTCTTGAAGTATTTAATAGCGTGAGCCTAGTTTTTGAGTCATGTGCTTCGAATAATAACATGGTGGTTGCTTAAGACTAATGATATTGAACAAACACGTACAGCAAATGTTATTTTCCGTCCAGATACCACGTTGGAGAGCTTTCATTTGTTTTTAAACTCTGACAACACATCGTTTTCAAATGCCACGATTATGAATTATTTGACTCGTCGCGTGTGACAAGTAAAAACAAGGTACAGGTCGTTGTCAAGTTGTTAAAATGTACTGTGCTTAGAAAGCAATTTTTGGTCAGGAGAGATAAAAAGAACTCTTTTATTTTATTAATGGATCTACTTGTAATATTAAAAAATGTAACAACTGTAACAACTGTAACAATTGTAACAATAATGTATATTTTCCTGCTTTTTAAATTAACAGTTAGAATTTTAATTTCGTCTAAATATTTCTTGAGCATATACAATGCAATTGATCCCACAGATTAAGAAACAGCGATAAAGAAAGAAAAGAAAGGGGGGGGGGGGGGGGCGAAGGGGGGGGGGCTAAGAACATGTGAACAGCTGGCTGACGTTATGTTTGAAAACTTTTGAGCAAAATGTTAAATCCTTATACGATAAATGTTAGTCTTTCGAATAAAATGCACGACGCCGATCAATAAATCCTTTTTCAGAAGCTATGTTCTTATTCTTTTTTTTTTTGTTCACGCCCCTTCGAAGAAAAGGTTACTTTTCCCCCTCGTACAGCTGTTTCACATAGCGTATTACGTGGACGCATCAGTCACCAAACATGAAATAACGAATTTCAAAACCAAATAAAGAGCACAACAGAACAACGAACCTCAAAACCAGTTTTAAAAAAGACCAAACCAAAACTGAGGACTTTAAGGATATGCTATTTTTCTGGAATTACTGCTTTCGTGCCAGTATTTCGTGCAAAGAATGAACGTAATCCAGGATTGTTGTCAAAAACGATAGAAGAGGCAGGACGTTTCCACAGAATTTGGAACAGAACGTTTCACAATATACGTTATAGTTTGCTGCTTCGCTTCACAATGGATGATACCACAGACGACTCGACTGAAGAAATTTTAGAGTGAGTACATACATTACTGCTGTGTAGTTTTGATATATATTTCGTTTCTGTTTTAGTGTGTTACCTAGTTGATTCCGTTCAAGAGGGGTATTGCTTATTTTCGAAATAACGTTTTCAGGCGATGCTTTTCTGTTGAAAAGCTGTCTGGTTGCTACATTTTCATATTTTTGTGTGTGAAAATATTTTTCCTTTACTTGTGCTTCAGTGATTGCCATGAAAAGAACCACATTTTGTTGACATTATGTAATTACAGCGCACACGCTGAGTCAAATCTTCCGCGATCGATAACGCACGCCCGTCTGGCTGAAAACTACCCTCAGTGCAGTCGGAAAAAGCCACCTGCCGCCCAACATTAGGGTTGATAATGATGCCTCCTCTCATGAAAAAATACCCCCCCCCCCCAAAAAAAAAGAACCCAACAAAAAGAAAAACACACAACAAAATCCAACAAAAAACAAAACAAACAAACAAACAAACAAACAAAAACCCACACAACCCCCCCCCCCCAAAAAAACCCCAAAGACCTGCGCACCCCCAACCACAAAAACCTCCTAAAAATACAACACAAGGAACCCAAAATAAAAACAAAAATGTTAAAAAACAAAACAAAAACAAAACAAAACAAGCGCTCTTAGGGAAAAACGACGCTAACAAAAGAGGCAGCATCCTGGTAATAGTATAACAATCGGTAGACAAGAACACTAACATAAGACCCTGTTCTTTGTCATAAATTATTATAAGAGTGGATATTTTTATACTACATCTCTGTTGTAAACATCTATCGAACAATGAAATTCTTCCTTCATTATCCCACATTGAGTACATATCCGATATCTTCCAAACAGTTTCTATTATGACCTGTTAACTTGCCAATGTATGCACAAACATACACACACACACACACACACACATACATGCCAAAACACACACACACACACACACACACACACACACACACACACACACACACACAAACACACACGCACACACACACACACATGCACGCACACAAAAAACATATATGTGCACACGGAGAACAAACTTTTGCAGACACATACACATACATACACACGCACGCACACACGCACAAAACAGGCAGACTGACAGACAGACAGACAAACAGACAAACAAGCAGAGATACAGATTTGATATGACAGACATCGCGTGTACATGTACTTTGAGCACTACAACTATTATCGTGTAAACCCCCCCCCCCCAACAACAAACAAAAAAAACAACAAAAAAACAAAAAACTGGCCACAATCTTTCTGAATCACTTGGATGATGACGTACAAGGGCAAGGGTAGGGCGCGAGTAGAATTAAAGTGTGAAAAAACCTCATCAGCTTTTATATTAATTAATTTTGTTTTGTGTTCATTGCCGTGTCCCTGAAAGCTTCGGTTCTTTACAGCTGTAAAGCCAGTACTTTACAGCTGTAAAGCCGTTCCATTTGAGCGCTTTATTGGGAACGGAGCTAAGGGGATGATTATAGGTATACTCTTGCAGGTGAGTGGCTTCGGTTGTCTTGTGGCTACCGGATTCATAATCTTGTTTGTTTGTTTGTTTAGTATAGGGTTTTACGGCGCTCGCAACTGCATAAGGTCATATGAGCGCGCGGGACACACCTAATACTTTTTCGTTGGTAGGAAATTTTGAATTTTGCCCGGGTGGCGGCCGAAGCCTACTCTTATCGATTTTAGACCACCAAGGGATCTTTAACGTGCGTAACTTGCACACGGGCCCTCCGAGATTTTTCGCCCTTGTCCGAGAAGGCTAGGTGTAGATCTTTCCTACCAGAAAATCAGGGGTGTGGCAGAAAGACAGCACTTGGGAGGAGCCAAGGAGTAGCAGTAGAAAGGCTGCAGAAAGAGTCAGGAGCCCAGAGGAGGGGGCAAAGGAGGTGAGGGGGTGGGGGCAGAAAGTGGAAATGAAAGCAGACAACAGAACATTGTTAGAGATCAGGAAAGGATGTGAAAGGAGACAATTTTAGAGAAGAAAATTTTTTGGTCGCTACCCGGAATCGAACCCGGGACCTTTGAATGAGAGGCCAACACCTTAACCTCTAGGCCACGAGAGCCCCCTCATAATCTTGTGGTTGCGGGTTCGTTGGTTCGAGGCTCTTTGCCTGTTCCGACGTGGTGGTCTTGGGAAAGACACTTTACACGAATTTCCCATTTGGCTTCGGGGATGTGTGTTAGATTAGGAGATCCCGCCTCTTAAAAATAAATGCAGTGTTGCAAAGGGCGCTAAACTTGTACAGTTTCACTTTTTTCATGCAAATTACTCTGGGGTTAAGACTAACGTTTTAAATTGTTACATTTCTATTACTCATTCTCTGTGTATCTCCGTAAGTCTATAGTAGAAGTGCCTGCTTGTGTCACGTCTATGTGGGTACACACACACACACACACACACACACACACACACACACACACACACACACACACACACACACACACGCATGCTAACACACAAACACACACACAGACACACACAGACACACACACACAGACACACACACACACACACACACACACACACACAATTATATATCGTACGCATACAATTCTAAAAGTGCCTGCATTATAGGACCGGAAGAGGACACGACAAATCAACACATGCCAAAAATAAATACACACATGAGACCCATGCATGTCCTCAGGGTATATTCTATATCTCTCTGCCGGAGAAGCACCCGTCATCCCCAGGACATCGGAACATAAATATTTGATTAAAACAAATGGGGGCCTGTCAATACCGTGCAATGTTAGCATTCGCAGTCGGTGGAAATTCCGAGTTGAATACCTCACGATTATATTCGTTTTCAGGCGGGCAATGACCTTCCTCCCAATTAGATACCACAGGGATAGAAAAGCCAGAGAGCCCCCAGGCCGCATAATTAAGGCTGCAGAGTCCCTCGGCGACCCTAGCGTTTTTATCAGAATTGTAGGAAATATGAGGCACATCGTCGCTTTTTTGTTTATTGTTTTGAAAGTAATCCGACCAATGTAGTGAAATTTCACTGCTTAAAGGTTTGGAACCTTGTATAGTCCAAACTGCACATCGCTAAGCTTGTATCATGCTTGGCTGAGGTACAGATGACCCAAGTTTGAACTCAGGTTTTGGTTTCCCTCCCACTTTGGCTGAGTCAAACCAGAACAAGATATTACCATTTTCAGGAAGAAGCCTCGTGGATCGAGTGCCAAGAACACTCTTCAAACGAGTCATTAGGAATTCGAGCTATGGTATATTATCATTCGCATCAAAGCCCACCACAATACTTCCGTAGCTATTTGCGTACCCATAGGATTTTCAAACTGTTATTGTTCGGGGTCCCTGGGTTTTGACTTTTTGGTGGGTCCGTCTTGTAAAGCCTCAATCTTTCAAATGTAATCGCATTATATTGAGATGAGTGTGAGTCAGTGTCAAGATTTTTTAAAATTGAAAGCGAGCATCATGTGTTTAGTTTTTGTCAGCTCATTTCAATTCCACCCCCCCCCACCCTTTTTCGGCAAAACACTTTCGCTATCCTGGTCTCTTTGTGGCCTTTCTTGTTCTCAGCCATAATTCCATCTCCTTCGTGTGGGGGCATTTCGCCATGTCCCCATGAACTGTTTTGACGCCTTTAATATCCCAGTTTAAAAGATCTTTTGTTCCGGTAATTAACATCGTTTACCTGAAGGATCCGAGTGTAATGGCGTGAAGACCTGTGAGTGGGGTTTAATTGAATGCTGTTTACGCAGTATTTCTTTTACCGTAATGCAAAAGCCAACGATCGTTATATTTACGTCGTATGTAAAATCACTTTACACATAAACGTTGGATAGCTTAAAGAGCAAGAAATGCAGAACGTATTTGGGTATTTTCTAAAAGATCCTGTTTACTCACTGTTGGATTGCTATTAATCTAGCACTTGTAATTCAAAAACAGACGCGTAAAAAACCAAACCCACACTTCTCCATCCCAACTGAAAAAAGGAGTACAAAAATCGAATTTGCAAGAAATAAGACGTGGCTTACCAGAAAACGTCTTCCGCGTAAATCTCAGATTGAAGTAATGTGCTCTTTTGATTTTCTTTCGAAATTAACCTTCAATTTTCGAATGTGACTTGATTGAACAAAGATAAAGCTGTATTTTATTCAATGATTGCTTTTTATTGAGACTGGAACAAAAACACGTTCATCAAAAGAATGACTAATTACAGAAGAATTCGTTTTTGCACGGTGTAATCGTTGGGAAAAATACTGTTTTAAAAAACAACAACCAACAACAAAGATTAAAAGCTAAAGGGAAAATTCAAGACAAAAGTTAATGATTCAACCCGAACTTGCCGTCAACGCTCTAATCTGAACTAAGCATTATTTTTCGTTTGGTCGGAAATTTCAGATCGGCAGCGTGAAAAAGTAAGTACTTTATAGAAACGAAAGAGGTTCCAAATGAAGCAACGGATTTAGAGCTTTAGAAGAGTTTGGGAGGCAGAAGAAGTGGGTATGGGTAAAAAAAAGTATCCGTAAAGAAGTAACGAGATCACCAGCTGCCATTTTTTTCTGTGCGCCCCTTGGGTGGGCTGTGACACGTACACTGCGATCACCCCTTCAGTCTTCTTAACCCAAAGAACTTCGCTGAGACACGAAGCGCTAATGTGACGGCCTCTTGACCTGGGAGAAAAAAAACTCCAAACGTACGTGTCGTAATTTTAGAAAGATGAAAGGATGATTAGAAAGAGAAATGCATGTCGGTTGACTGAAGGATGAATGGACAGACAGACAGACAGACCGACAGACAGACAGACCGACCGACAGACAGACCGACCGACAGACCGACAGACAGACAGACCGACCGACAGACAGACAGACAGACAGACA
>NW_004797313.1:385385-394360 GCF_000002075.1 Aplysia californica | reverse complement strand
GTGGGGGGCATTCGACTTTTTCGTTACAAGTCATTACCTCACAGCAAAACTGACAAACCTACAACCTCAATGTTGAGCATTTCTCTTGGTGAAATACAGGACGTCATCTGAGTTATTCACCTTATTGTTTACAGTTTATAAAGACTTCAACATAAGTTAAGAATCACTTTGACAGACAGCCTTGATTTTTTAAAAATCCCCCCAAAAGACGGCAAGGAATGTTTCAAAATATTTTGCTCTGAAAGTGTTAATGGGTTACCAATGCGTACTGCATAGCTTCGGAAAGGCCAAAATCACCACGCGCAGCACGGAAAAATCCTTGGAAAATTTAGCCAAATTTAGCCAAATTTGCTGTTTTTTTAATCGACTTGTGTGCGACACCACGGACATTCCTCAGTTAAAATCTCTGGTGCACGTCATAAACGGACATATGGTCTCGAACTGTGCTCCCTTTGATGGCAATATAAGCCGCCGTTTGAGCAAAATCCAGTATCACATCAGCATGCCCCCATGACGAAACCAGAGAGACTTTGATCGTGCCTGAGCTTTGGCATGGCTGCAGGATGGAGTTGGAGCCGGAGAAGTTGCCAGAAGGCTAACAATATCACACTCTGTCATTGTCCGCCTGAGGCAGCGCCATCAAGCCACCGGGTCAGTCCAAGAACACCCTCGTGCAGGTCGGCCCAAGAAGACAACTCAGAGTGTTTGCAAATGGTCTTTAACTTATGTTGACGTCTGTATGTATTTCGGATAAATCATACGGATGTTACTAGATCTATATAACTCTCTGGCCATGATTTCTCTTCACCCTGATGTGGTCCACACGCTCACGAGTCGATGGCTCGTGCCTCGGCTTATTTTCAAACACACACGAAGCAGTCACGCATTGTCTGGTAGCTTTACACAGTCGCAAAGAATGGTAGACTATTATGCTCATCAGAATTATTATTGAAACATCGAACAGATATGATTATTCGTATGAAATCTACGATAAATTTGAGGCTGATATTGAATTTTAAGTGAAATACGTATTTGAATTTTTAAAAAGAAGAAGTACCACTCCACTCTTCCCCTGGCCGTTTGAAAAATATTTGGCATAGCCTAAATTTCTTGACCCGCGTTGCGCAAGACTTCATGAAATCAGCGATTTCCGAGGGTTTTTTTTTAGGTTCGGGGCCAAAGCCGCAGCCAGATCCAGGGCCAGATCCTTGAGTGTGTGGATAATACTTTTAGAGACTCGCACAGACTGCTCAGATTCTTTGTCTTTTTTTAGCGTCTCCTCTGCACCAACCGGACTCCCCATGTCTCGTCTGTGTACCCTTCATATCAGCTCTGTATGCCACAAGACCTCAAAGTGACTTACCCATGATTGTTCTCAGGTCGTGGAGAAAGGACTTAATGCCATGCCTGGTATTTGGACTGGATTAAGCCAAATATACAGTTTCAAGGGGGAAACGTATGGAGCCGGGACTCATAAATCAATCACCCTAATCGAATAGCTCACTATCTCATTAGAACAAAAAGTGCCTCGTGGGATTGTTGATTCAGAAAAAGAATCAAGTGCTTGCGTGATTGGCGCAGGAATTCGGTCTGGTGAAATTTACTCCAAAGGACCGGAAGGGAGATTTCTGGGATACATGCTCAGAGATTGCGCTCTGGAAAGGCAAGGGCTGCTCTCCCATTACGTGGAGACATTTTGATAAGAGAAATAAGAGAAAGATAGGGTAAAGCAAAGTAAAAGTTAAGGAAGACAAAAAATACCCCCCCCCTTCTCGAATTCATAGTGGTGGTATAGTACAAGATGGAAAGAGGCAAGAGGAAGAGAGAAGTTAACGCATAAGAAAGAGAGAGAGAAAGACTAAGACAGAGAGACGGAGAGAGAGAGAGAGAGAGAGAGAGAGAGAGAGAGAGAGAGAAAGAAAGAGAGAGAAAGAGAGAGAGAGAGAGAGACAGAGAGAGAGAGAGAGAGAGAAGCGAGAGAGCGAGAGAGAAAGGGAGAGAGATCTATAGATAGACATAAAGTCAAAATACTGAAGCCAGAACTTCATTATTCCTCTCCATCTCAGTTCTCATAACACTTGATGGTCATCGCCGGGAACGCAGCACGACACGAGTCACGCAAGGTAATCGTCGTCTCGCCCGGGAAAACCAACCCAATATTATTGTACTGGAGGACGACTTTGGCTTGGGAATGTTCTGCACTGAATGTGTTTTATGCTTGTGCAGGGGTTAATGGTTGTGTGCATGTGAGCGCGCGCGAGCCTCGCGTGTATGTGTGTGTGTGTGTGTGTGTGTGTGTGCTTGTGTGTGTGTGTGTGTGTGTGTGCTTGTGTGTGTGTGTGTGTGTGTGTGTGTGTGTGTGAGAGAGAGAGAGAGAGCGAGCGAGAGAGAAAGACAGAGAGAGTATCTCTGTGTGTGTGTGTGTGTGCGTGCACGTGTGCATGTGTGTGTGTATGTGTGTGTATGTGCGTGTGTGTATGTGTGTGTATGTGTGTGTGTGTGTGTGTGTGTGTGTGTGTGTGTGTGTGTGTGTGTGTGTGAGAGTGTGAGTCTGCATGTCTTGGAGCAAACCGGTAGTCGATATAGACTATTGTTGACGATTTTTCTTTAAGACTTTCTCCGTTACATGACTTATCTGTCTACTTGATTCTTCTGACACTTTTGAATATCCCGATTCTGCTACGAACAAGGTAAAACCCACCAGGCCGCTCCTTACAACGTTTAACGCGTTCAGGAGAGGCAATTACCTAAAACAATGTACAGTAATTCAGACTCACAGACGTAGAGATGATGCATATAAAATGGTAACTGAATTGATTTAGCTATTACGAGCTTCGATAATACTGATCGACCACAAAGTAGTCTTAGTTGCGCTAGAGAAGTGACTGCAGAACCGTCTGCATCACAGCAAAGAATGACAGTTTAATGTCTTGCTACTTGTTAGAAGCTGGAAAACAAGATATTCACAAACAATATCTGTCACGCTCTCGGACCCACGATATGACTAAAATATATTTTTTCTAGCAACGGAAAAAAGTTTAATGTGTCCTGCGCGCTCATATGACCTTATGCAGTTGCGAGCGCCGTAAAATACTTCCAAAACCCCCCAAAAAAAACAAAAAACAAACAAAACAAAAACAACAACAACCTTAAATAGACCAGGTTTGCGCTTAAAATTGGCTGACAGACTGAAGTTTGGGTAATTCCCTAACGTCTACCATTATGCTTTATAGCTTTATTTTCTGTGTCTGTGTTGTTACTTTTTTTTTCTTACTGTCAGCTTAATAGTTGTTTTAAAAATTGTTTTTCCCCATGCTCTGATGGAAAAGAATATTGGTTAAGAAAATGTGTTAATGTAGTAGTTATTGACAGATTGTTTAGAAAAACATGCCGAAAGATGGCTTGGAGATAAATTGTTTTTCTGTGTGTATGTTTCTCTTTAAGTAAAGACTGAGGGATTTGATTAATCTTACCGACAATTATTCCATTCATATTATGTCTCGAGTTATGATCCCGTTATTTCTACGACTGCTGGGGTATGTGATTCGGACATCCTTTGTGCAACTGGGGAGGCAATATTCAAAGCCACATACACTGGCGTCAACATCGAAATTTACTACATAAAGTTTGCTTCCTCTATTTTACACACATACGCACACACACACACACACACACACACACACACACACACACACACACACACACACACACACACACACACTCACACACGCATACACACACACGCGCACACACATGTATTCTATATATTATATATATTATATATATTACATTATTATACATTGTATATATGTTATTATACATTGTATATATATTATATTATATTACATATATACATATTATATATACATATATAAACGTTCCATACTCTTTTCACTTTTACTACAACAACAACAGCAACGACAACAACTACAACGACAACAACAGCAACAACAACAACAACAACAACAACAACAACAACAACAACAATAATAATAATAATAATAATAATAATAATAATAATGATAACAAATCAGATCAGATCAGGTAACGCTTTTGTTTCTATTGTATTGTTCTTTTCTTCAAGTAATGTTCACGATGAAGCCGGAATACGCATTTGAAACATTGCACTATTTTTTAAAATACAATAAAATTCTCTAAACTGCATCCAAGTCTCCACATTATTCTCATTTTTCCCATCTGTACAACGAACTCAATGAACTGCAATGTTAATAGTTGAGGAACAATAACTCTATAGATAAAGAGAAAAAAATAAGGACCCCCATCCCGCCCCCTTTCTTTACCGCCCTTATATTATTTTTCTTTTGAAAATAGAAACAAACAAAATAAAGGGTTGATCAAGAGAGCAGTTAATTGAGGAAGAGATAGATTCGAGAAGGCAGACTGAGTGGGGGGAGGGGGCGTAAAAGGAAGATATGGGGTTAATTTCCTGACTGGTCAAACGTGACGCCATTTTCGGAGACATGCTGTAGGAGCCGGGGCGGTCAATTTGTTCACAGATTGCTTTGCCTGTCTCCGAACATGAACTCGATTTGCCGGGGGTGACGCTAATGTGCCGAGCTAATTTGCTCGTCTTCAACTGGTCGTGTTCGATTCTGTCACTTCCTGAGCTGCCAGGTTGGGCGTGCGAGTCTTGCGGTGAGCAAAACTCACTGATTGAGGTCACGGGCTCAAGATGGGGTCAAAGGGACAGGTTGTTGTGGGTTGCCAAGGGCTGAGGAAGAGAGAAAAAAAAAGAGCTGAAAAGAAAAAAAAAAGGCGAAGATGGGCAAGATCAGAAAAGGTAATTGATTTCGCTATTCTCTCTTTTTGTCGCACTGCTCCTCTAGTTTTAAAATAAGCGAGAACAATATTTTTAGCGCTGGTGTTTTCAGTTTTAGTAATTTTTTTAACGGCACTTGCAACACAATATTATGATCCTATATAAGTGCCGAGTAGGTGTTTATACGCCCCCATCGACACATTTGACCTTACCTGTCAAGGCCAACCTGAACTGAGGGTATTGGGAGGGACGCAATGTCCCAACAGAAAGACCGAGATACTTGATAAAACTAATTCATCCCACACAGGAATTGAACTCTGATGACCTGCGTGGGACGGTGAACCGCCTCACCGCTATACAACAGCGGCCGGAAGTGAGAACAACGGCAGAGATATCTCGAAAGTGGAAGAAGAAGCGAAATTTGGAAAAAGCAAATGAGACGATTAGTCCTACGCGTTGGCTGGCTTAAAAACTACCAGAACCGCTCTGCTGTAGCCATATTTCCCATGTCGAGGCAAAATGTAACGCAAGCTGAGCTTCGTTCTGTAGTAAAACTAGTTGTTTTTGCATCAACATAAATCCTGGTATGCTTGTTCCGCCCTTTATATACGTTTGCTTGAAAATGATCAAGGCAACATGCAACTGAAAGGTTGTTACAAAACCTCGAAACTAAAATGGAATCATTATACAACTAGACATTCATGCATAACGTTGGACACCATGCTTTCAGTATAAATTGTCTTTAGGAAATTTGAACATACCTGTGAATTATGTTTTTGCTTGATTTTATCAAAACTTAATTTGGCTGGTTTTATGCAAATCGATACATTGCTTGTTGGTTATTTGAATCCCTTAAATTATGTCTTTGGTGGTCATGACCTTTTGGAAGTCCTTAAGTCAAAAGCAATACTTACAGCACACAACTGGTTTTTCTCAAAGGTAAAAGTTATTTTTTCAAAGCAGGTGTTATTACTCCCCCAGCGATTTAGTTCATTTAGAAAGCGGGCTTCCGACCCTGCCTGTCAGGGCCAACCCGAAAATTTATCTCCTCTCGGGTATTGAACTCGGGTCTCCTGCACACGACCGCGAAGCGCCTAACCACTACATCAGAGACGCTGGTGTGAAAGTTATGCTGTGTGCTAAAGGCCAAAAATATATTAAAAAAAACAAAATAGGAACGGATAGGGAACACATTTTAGTTTCGAGTAACCCTAAGTGAAGAGGCGCCGCTAGAGGCTGTGTCAGGCCATCGTCTCCACCTTTAGGCTCCCCCGCAAAACCCTCATCAAGATTTTTGCACAAATGAGCTTGTCAAATGTTCTGCCACCTAAAAAACTCACCGAAAAAACCCAACGATTCAATTAGCCCCACTGCACTGCCACTCATTTTCATCACAGCTAATGTGTGTAGCTTCCACTGAAAAATCATGTCGGCTTCTTTGGCAAGCGTCTTTTTTGTGCGTACTCAAAACAAGATTACTCAAACTGTTTATTTGGCCTGTATTGGAATCAGCGTTGCGGATCCTATTCTAAAAAGCTCAAACGAGGTTAAAATCTATGCACTTTTAGTGTCGACAAGAGAAAACAACGGGGAACCTTGAGCTATGCCCTTTCCTGTTCGCTCTGCTTTTTCGTTTAAGTCTGTTTACGACAGCTTTTTTCTTGTACTTAACCATTCTACTTGTTTTTTATGTTGAAGAATCCTTTATTTTCAGACCTTGCAACGTTGTTTGAATTCACGCAGGACTTATTAACATTTCAGTGAAGAAATTAAAGAACTACTTCTTAGTCTGGACTTTCTAGATATGCAGAAATAAGAAAGAAATGCTAATTTTTCTGGCCAAAACGGCTCAAATGCAATACTTTTAGGCAATGGCCGTTTTATTGTCTTCCAATTGTTAAAGCTGCATGGAACGTCAAAAGTTTGACGAAAAAAAACCTAGACCCAAATTTATTTGTATTATACGCACGTGCTGCACTATTTTAATTTTTTTCTTACTCTCTTTATCACTTCCAAAAACAACCCTTCATTAGTCTTTTATTACAATGGAATGGCAGGTGACGTCACTGAAATTATTGACTGTAAGAAAATGTTTGTCTGCAATTTGGTCTTTATGCAATGTTTTTAGACAAAGAACAAAGTGGAAGAAATGCACACTGAGAAAGGCGCTGAGACGGAGTCCTCAGGGTTAGTAGGACAAGACAGCCTGGAACTGCACGCCAGAGAAATGTGGCGGGAGATGCCAAGAAACTGGACAAAACTTGGACACAACTGTTGAAAGATACACAGCGCAGGCTTCGTTTGGAGAGAAATTGTTGATGGCGTATGCTCCACAGGGGATTACAAGGCGAGAGAGAGAGAGAGAGAGAGAGAGAGAGAGAGAGAGAGAGAGAGAGAGACAGAGAGAGAGAGAGAGAGAGAGAGAGAGAGAGAGAGAGAGAGAGAGAGAGAGAGAGAGAGAGAGAGGGAAGGGTGGGAGGGGCGGATGTGACCAAAAAAAAAGAAAAAAAAAAAGAGAGAGAAGAAGGAGAGGGGGGAGGCGAAAAAGAGGAAAAGAGAGAGAGTAAGAAAGAAAGGTAGATAGATAGATAGATAGATAGATAGAGAGAGAGAGAGAGAGAGAGAGAGAGAGAGAGAGAGAGAGAGAGAGAGACAGACAGACAGACAGACAGACAGACAGACAGACAGACAGACAGACAGACAGACAGACAGACAGACAGACGGACAGACAGACGGACAGACAGACAGACAGACAGAGACAGGAACAGAGACAGCGTCGGTTGGGCCGGGGGGGGGGGGATTATTTTGCTCTTTCATATTCAGCTTCTTTGAGTTCTAAAAATATATCCTTTAAGCACCAAGAACAAATAAACAGTTCGAAAACAGACATAACAGCACGTCACTACTTGATGATGTAAACAGGTAATCACAAAAGAAGGCCAGAGACGAGAAAATTATGCACAGCAACAGCGCAAGGCATATTTTCCTCAGCACATTGTGAGCAATATTGACCAGAATTATAAAAAAAAAATTGTGATAGGGTAAATTTTCTTTGAAATTGAATGTTCAGAACATTAATTCTTTCCTTGCGTTTGATGAAGATCAAAGGAATTCGCTGCATTCAGAAGAGACAAACACACACAAACACAAAAAGACAAACAACACGGACATGTTGAGGATGTAGGCTATTGATTGTCGAACCTTACGGCCATTCGAAATCTAAGGTTGACAGCAACAAATGCATTACAACTTAGTTTTTATGAATATCGAACAAAACCATTGTAAGTCATGGCGTGAGTGATAGTTCCGGTTGTTAAATCATTGTGTTGTGACGTTGTTAACAGATGTGCCGCTTTAGATTTCAGGCAGCGATTCATTTCTTCTGTGCTTTTTTCTATTTCGGGCTATTTTTCTTTCAATCAAAAGTAAAATGTGTTAAATGACAGGGTATACTGTTACTGTGACCCTAATGTAAGGCGGACCCGATGTATATGGTAAAAAAAGGGTCAGGTGAAAGATATTATAGTAAGATTATGGCATAGTCTTATATTACGATATCCAAGATCTGTGTACTCTGATGTTATCACGGTTCATCATGAGCGTACTATTGGACTCTTTATGGAACCAAAAGTAGGGCAAGAAGAGGAGGATTTTACGCCCACTTTACTATAGAGTTTTGACCTTCACCAGCGCAGCGAAATTTTTACAGTAGAGAGCAAAGAGTGGCGGTATTCACAGTGCCCGGTCTAGGATATTATTAAAATTCAAGTCTATAGAGTATGAGCACAGTAATATGGGGTTTGGGGCACTTCAAGAGAGGCAGAAGGGATGAGACACTTAGAAGTGCTGATATTATACCAGTTTTCTTAAAACCCATGAATGAAACTTGAGTTCAACCGAATACTATAGATTTAGTAACCACAAGGCCCGGAAACCGAATTGTTCTTTTTAAAACTCTGATTACACGAAAAACAGTGCCAGCTGAACTCTCTATAGTTGTGTACCTTAGAGTCTATAGTTTTTCCGCGAAGGTTGTGTGTCATCGGCATTATAGTGGTAAGTATACCCGCATGTCACGCGGGAGAAAAGGGTTCGATGCTCCGTTGGGAAGAGTTTTTTTTCTTGATATTTGCAGGGAAGGCTGAAGCAGAGAAAAGAAAGAAGAACGTGTGTGTGTGTGTGTGTGTGTGTGTGT
>NW_004797313.1:366136-383418 GCF_000002075.1 Aplysia californica | reverse complement strand
TCTCTCTCTCTCTCTCTCTCTCTCTCTCTCTCTCTCTCTCTCTCTCTCTCTGTCTGTCTGTCTCTCTCTTTCTACCCAACCCTTCCCCCGCCTCCCCCTCTCCCCCTTACTTTCTCACTGATTTCTCCCTTTCAATCTTTCGCTACTCTCATGTGCTTATTCATTACCTCTTCCCTCTCACACTTCAGAGTTTTTGCGCGTCTTCTTATGTCTATATTCACCTCCTTTATCTCTCTTTCCGTTTATCGCTGCCTGTCCAACTGTCATGTCTGTCTGTCTGTCATGTCTGTCTGTCTGTCTGTCTGTCTGTCTGTCTGTCTGTCTGTCTGTCTGTCTGTCTGTCTGTCTGTCTGTCTGTCTGTCTGTCTGTCTGGCTTAAATAAGTTAAGTACCATCCTGTATCGGCATGCTATGCACGAAAATTAAATGGCAGACTTGTTTCCGCCGCCATCATTAAAAGCTTTTCCTTGTGTGGGACCTCATAAGATTACACGGCAACCTTTGTCTGAGAAAGTAAATAAAAGATTGATTTTTCCTTAATGGTGGAATGAATAATACACAAAAGATTGCATAGGTACGTGTATCTATTATGATTCTATGTCATACACCGCCCCTACGATCCTCGTGGATTATTGGATCAGTGACAGTGACAGTGACAGTGAGAGAAATTGTTCGCAACGAATCATTCTACTCTACATGTTTTTATAGCAGTGTTTCATTTTCTGGAATGTTCCATGAAGATTAAGAAGTGTATGAATTCCATATTTTTTTTCGCTCTCGAGCTGGTCGAATTTGAAATCCACAACGTCACAGGTGATACTCAGGCACAGTGCTTGTCAACCTGGGAGTATCTCGCCCACCAGTGGGCGATTTGGTAATTTTGGTTGGAGGCTGAGATCTCCCAGGGAGTGACAGGAGGGGTTATCTTTTGCCGAGCATGGATATACGTACAGGTGGGCAGTGTTAGCATTTTAACCTCCCAAAGGTGGCAAAGCTGAGCACACTACTACTACAACAACAACAACAATAACAACAACAACAACAACAACAACAACAACAACAACAACAACAATAACAACAACAACGCCATCAGCAACAACTTGACAAGCATATCCCTAGTTCCTTTGCGAATCGAACACCAATCGACAATATACATGTACTTGTGCGATGAAACCCAACCCATCAAAGTGTGCAAATGAAGTATTAGCACACTGATATTTATTCTACACTCGGGCATGTAAGAATGTACTTGCGCAAGCATAATGTGAGTCATAACAGTACAATTATATTCACATTTACACTTAAATACACCAGTACGCACACAAACATATTAACACACACACACACACACACACACACACACACACACACACTCACACAACCACGAACATAGAGACGTACGCACAATCCAACAACATACATGCGCCACACATATTTATTGCTTCCTTTATAGACACAAATACTTACGTAGAGCATAGGCATGCACAGACTGGCATTCAGACACCCACCCACACCGTGGCACACGTTCACAGAAAAGACTCCTCGCGCCACTTTGACGGGTACAACACACAGAGTTGGGGAAATACCGGAACGAACTTCCCAAACATTTAAATACCGGCAATGTCGGAGTCGTGTTCAGCTTTTACAGACTTCCTTCCGTTTGCTGTTGCCCTGGCAAATTTCGTCCTTGGCCGGAAGAGCGTGAGTAATCTTTTCAACAAACGTTACCCCAGACAGACGGGGATGATGTTGCAGAAAACGTCTCTTTCCGAGTTAAGGTCATGTTCCTCGGACGGAATTAAGTAAACGACTAAAGGTCCACGACAAAAGGTCCACGTCACGTTCCCTACCCCAATTTCTTTTTCTTTTTTCTTTTTTCTTACCTTAAATTCGCTCTTTAAGCAATATCTTTCTATTCTGGCTGCGCATTTTTTCCGAATGATTTAATCCCCCACCCCCAACAACAAAGTATTTTGTTACATTATTGCTACAGTATAGCACGGATTCAATTTATAGGGCTTTTCAATGACTTTCTATTTTCTTTTTAAAGAGATGAGACCTCTGATACAATGTCGGTCTCTAGTAGAACCGAATAGTACTGAAAGTCTCTCAGATAACCAAGTTCAAGACTTTCCAATTCGTGATTCTAAACAGGGTTACCAGTACCCCAGCTCAGCTGTACTCTTTTGACGCAACATTGCGTGCTGTAAGGGCATGGGAAGAATGAGCCACCCTTTACAGAAACTCTACTTCTCTGCAACGAGTATTATTCTTTGTTATTCCAACTTTGATCTGGAATGAAATACGGCTTCCGCAGATAGGTCTCTACACTACCTAAATGCTGTATCTGCATTATTAATCTCAGGAGTAATGAAGCAAATGGACTCGAGACAACCTGTTATGACTCTCAGCTATAGGGTGTGTTATGCATCCTACATCAAAACCAACGGGATCAGGTGTGTTGGAAAAGTGAATAAATTCAGCTTTCAGCTAGTTATTGTTTTGTCTGATCGACCCTCACTAAACTTGTGCTTTTGTTTTCATATGATTTTAATCCCTTACTAGATCTAGACACTGATAGGTCTTTTGAACGAGTTCCCTGGACTCTTGAAGTCTATTTTATGCTAGACCTTGTTTTAGTTGTCCAACAGATCGCCGCTAAAAAGCGATGAGCAAAAAAAAACAGAGAAAGGTTTAAATTCATATCGTATAAAAGTTGTGGCTATGAGTGGTCCTCTGTTGGCATGAGAGTTGCGCTACCTGTCAACTGTTCAAGGGACCATATTAAGTAGGCAACCTCTTCCTACAGAACATTCACACCGGAGCAAGCAGTTATCGAGTAGTCGCAGGAGTTTCGAATATTTGACATTTTGGCTGTTGGGCTCGTAGCTGAAAGATCATGGGTTCGAACCCCGTCAAGTGTCTGCGTCCGACGTTGTGTCCTTGGAAATGGCATTTTACATGAATTTTCCTCACTGTATACAGGTTGGAATAATGGGTACCCGGCTGTAGACGGTGAAAGGTCTTGTCAGTTTGTTTATGTTTGAGAGCTTAATCGGCTGCTTGCACTGCATGTTTCAAGGAAAGCCGAAGACGTTTCGGAGTTGTCTATGGTCTTCTGGGGGTAATAACAGTTGTAAAGCACATAGAGCGTGCTATAGAGTATGGGTATATGCTATATAAATGCAATTATTATATATTGACTCAAAACTCCACTTAGTGTGTTATATCCCGGAGAATAAGAATTTCTTCTCGTTTCTTCTCTTCTAACGACATCAGTCCACGAAGACTCCGTCTCACAGAATGGTCCCAACAATGGGTTCCTCCACCAGTCCGTATCCTGCAGCCGCTATCCTCTCTTCTCACTCCTTTGTTCTTTCTTCTCCCCAGAGGTTCCATATTTCCAAAGCTTCAGTTTTAATGGAACTTGATATCTTTTGTGTCTTTCTTTAACTATTTTTAATATTAGAAAATCCATTCAGAAATATTTTCCTAAATAGACGCCAAAAATATCGAACTAAACAACAACAACTAAAAAACAAACAACAACCCCAAAACAACACACCCCTCCAAAAAAACAAAACAAACAAAAACCAACAAACAAACAAAAACCAACAAACAAACAAAAACAACGAGATTTTGGATCGAAATTACCCTACAGACAGAAGAATGTTGGCTTCTTCAATTTCATTATTCTGACGAGGGCCTGATTCCACCACGCTGCGACTCTTATAATTTACTCTCGGTCACCGGGCCGTACGTCCGGCGACCTGTGTGTTTGAGCAGCGGGGGCGTGTCAACTTGCGATCGAATTTTCTGGCAAGAAGAGTAACAGCCACGCGGGGTCACCCAGCACAAGTGAGAACAATCAGGCTCAACTTCCTGATTGGCTTTCCGACTTTTAGCTCCTGGGTCGGATACACAAATCACACAGACAAACAGACAGGCAAAGAATCCAGTAGTAGGACTAGAAAACTACAGCAACAACTACATTATATTATATTATTATTCGTGACGATCTGGTGTCTCAATTTTTATCGACATTTTAAAAACTTGACATTTCTTGAGCGGGCAAGTCGTTTTTCTTCATATTGACAATTAATTAAGTTGACGTTGCGTTTGTTGAGTCTTATGTGTTCAATGTTGTTGAAATTGTGCAAAGATGACCGAGTTTATTGCCCTTTAAATGTTGCCCCATTAAAAAGAAAAAGAAAACAAAAAAGAAACCTCTTAAAGACAACTCAACTAAAAAGTACGTCACGTGGAAGCACAACGAGCGGTCGTCGAAATGAAAAATGAAGACTTACAACTAAACGGGTGTAGAAAAAGGGACAGAAAAAGGGAGGGGGGGGGGAGGGGGCGTTTGTGGTGGCCGGATGGGGGAAGGGGAGAGAGATCGAAGACCTTGCCAAATAAAGTAGACCTCACACCAACAACAAGGACTGAGAAAATTGATATTTGCGCTGCTAACGGCTCGTGGGTGTATTGAAAATGTCTTCCGCTACCCCAGGAGGAAATCTATTTATGGCGATCCTGAGAGTGGCTCCCATAGACTGTCGGACCCACGGTAGTAATTGTCTTTCCTTCCAGAGTTTATCACAAAGCTCTGGCCAGCCATACCATTATAATATTATTTTGATCCTGTAAAAATCACGTTAGTATACTTTTTCAGGAGAGGAGAAAACAGACTCATTAAAACATTGTGCCTAAGTCATGTATCTCTTCTTGCTTCTTTTTCAACATTTAGAAACTGAATTTTTACAAAAAATATTTCTCAAGCACGTGCAATTTATATCGTAGATTACGTTACTGCGATTTTTAAACAATTCTAATTTTTGGGCATGGTACCTCTGATCAGCTGACTGACGGTATGCGCCATTAGCAGCAGACCAAAGACAATGTTGTGGAACATTTCGAAGTACCATACATACATCAGAAAATCGAATTTGCACGTTTCATAGCATGCGTGTTTTACCTGCGCTTTTAAGATTTTTTTGTTTTGGTAAGTGTTTTACGGCGCTTGTAATTTCATAATATTGTCATATTGGGGGGGGGGGGGGGAGGGGGGGGGGCAGAGGAGGAGGTTAAGATACGGATAACGAAAACTGCAAAATCTATGAATAATTCAGTTTCTTTTTTAAGGACCCCAAAACAGCTATAATGTAAGTGTTGTCAAAAGACCGGAATGCACGTCGTCAGTGAGCCAAACAAACTTTATAATAAATTATGATTTAAAATTTAGTCCAGTGATTTCCGTAAGAAAAGTCCCACTGCCAAGCGTTCAACTGTATTCGAAGTATTCAGGACTCCTTTTAAGACCACCCCGAATAACTGCAAAGATTTGAAGCATCACTAACATAACGTAGCTTGGAGAAGAACCGATTTCATGCTCGTCTGAAGAACTGTGCATGTATTTGCCCCGTAAAGCACTGTGGGCGAGACTTGGTGGTCATAAACCAAATAGTGATTGTTCCGTACTTTTTGTCTATGCAACTGAACCGAGTCTTCCTTAAGGGCTGGTGGGGCACCTAGAAATCGTGTTTTGGGGTCAAATTATGCAAATTGGGGTTATTACATATTATAGTACCTGGACATTTCCTGAACAATATCCAGAAACGTATGTAAGCCTTGTTACACCCTAAAGCTGTGTTTTTTCCCATGTTCTTCTGCGAAAGCACACGTCATGTTTAACAGCCTTTTCTTACCTTTATCTGCAGTTTTCTCACAATTCTATTTTTTCAATCATTATCCCATTTTCCTGCTTTATTTCTCTTTTAGTTTCAATGTAACTTTCACAGGACACCAACAATACCTTGTCCTAAATTTTGGCTTGTTGAAATTTTGATTAAGGGAGTAGTTTTTGATTTATGGGCTTTGAAAGCATGAATTTTCCATTTTTTCCACATTTTTTGGAACAACCCAGATGTAAGTGTCAAAAATAAAAACTAAAGCATATATCAAAAATTCAACAAGCCAAATTTAAGGGCAACATATTTTCTGTTGGCACGCCAAATTAAAAGTGAATCAGTTAATAAATAAGGGAATAAAACTGGATTGAAAAAGGTATACAAAATTCAATATGGCCACCGTTTCCATAGCAACCGATTCACAATATACTTTTTGAACTATTGATTTCAAATCCCCAAATAACACACGATGTCCCACAGCAAATGTAGGCACTCAAGGCTTTGTAACAGCCAAAATAGACCTTAGGCTCTTACCCATCACTTGTAGAAGACAATGACAATGACAATCTTTATTCATATCGCAGGGAGAAATTTGTCTTGGTCGTTAACAATGGCAGTAGACGTTACAAAGGTTAGGTACACTCGTGCATACACACAACAAGACGGGACATTAGTAAATACATGTTTTACGTGCTGGGACAATCCGCTCTGTAAAACATTCTCTCTCTCTCTCACTCTCTCTCTCTCTCTCTCTCTCTCTCTCTCTCTCTCTCTCTCTCTTCTCTCTCTCTTTCTCTCTCTCCCTCTCTATCTCCCCCCCCCCTCTCTCTCTCTCTCTCTCTCTCTCTCTCTCTCTCTCTCTCTCTCTTTCTCTTTCTCTCTCTCTGTTTCATTTTTAGCACAGTGTGTTCAGTAACCTCACTGCAGTTGGTAGGAATTAATTTCTATATCTGCCTGTACTTGCTTTTTTTGGAAATTTATCGTTCAGTGCGGGTCGATAGTTGAAATTCCGATGTCGGTGGGTGGCTATGGTCACTAAGCATTATTTCCGCCTACGTTTGTCTTGTGCAGATATTCAAAGTTACTTAGGTCTTTACCAATTGTTCTTGATGCCTTTCTGATCAACTTGTTTATTTTTATGATATGCTGCCTTCCCAAATTGCTACTATAGCAAGTACTACCAGTTTGGGAAGGCAGCACATCATAAAAATAAACAAGTTGATCAGAACGGCATCAAGAACAATTGGTAGAAACCACATCAAGAACAATTGGTAGAAACCACATCAAGAACAATTGGTAGAAACCACATCAAGAACAATTGGTAGAAACCACATCAAGAACAATTGATAGAAACCACATCAAGAACAATTGGTAGAAACCACATCAAGAACAATGGGTTCAGTTCCCAAATGGATAAGTCCATTCTAACCGATTATATTTATCTTTCTGCTGGAATGCTTTATCCCTCTTAGCTCGGTTGACCTTGGCAGGCAGGTTCAAAGCAGTTTGCCTCCCGTTTGACCTAAAGTATGTTGAAGGGTATGTAAAACATTGTAGCTTACAATTCCATAGTTATACTTAGCTGAGTGCACTCATAGACAGTCAGATGTGTGACTCTTCCTTTATCAATATCTCCCCTCCCCCAACCCTGTGTTCTTCATTCACTCAAACGATTCCATTGAGTGAGCCCTCCGCGTGAGAATCATTCATACGCACCAGCTGAGGCAGCGGTGCTCTACGCGCAAGGATGTTCAAATGTTCCAACAACAGACGACATCCCGTGGGCGCCGCCGCCCCCATGACAGAGTCAAGACAAACCAACCACAGAAGAGTGATATCGTTTTCGCTAATGTTGTCAATGCAAACACACGTACCCGCCAATCGGACTTTCTCCAGCGCTCTATCCAGGTTATCGAAGAGCTGTCTCTGTTTGTACAGACCACGATTGGCACGGAGAAGATGGCCAAAATTATCCTGGCGTCTGTTGCCTTCAACACTTGCTTAATTGCGATGAGCCTGTAGAATTCGTATTGTTTCTGCTCGGTTCGGTTTCTCTCAGATTTCTTTCCAGCGGTTACAGAATCCTTTCTTTTCGTTCTTACACGTGTTGTGTGGGCGAATTCTTTGTGGGAGCGCCTTGTGATCATTCCACAATGCTTGCAGGCGAGTTGTTTTGAGGTGCTTGAAAAAAAGTAGGCCCTACACCTTCATTATTCCTGCAGTTTTCAAATTTGTTTTTATTATTTAAAATTTACAAAAGTAGGCAACAGTATGCATACTATGAAATTATACAAATTTGAGTTTCTGATTTATGTATGATCGTTCGAAATGTTCTGCAACATTACCTCTGGTCTGCTACTGATCGGACATATCTTACTCTACTATATCCGCTCCATCATTCATGAGCTACATCTTTTAAAACTTGCGATGCATATTATCATAATATGCATTATTCTTGTGCGCATTTTGGTCGTGCGCTATAATATGTCTTGCCCTGAGCTATCGTCCTGCCCACCCTCCTTCAACTATATTGCACTCGCTTTCTTTAACTATCTTGCCCCCCCCCCCCCACCACTTCATTTCCTTTAAAACTATCTTCTCTCATTTCCTTTCAATATATTTCCCCCCTTTCCTTTAGCCATCCCCCCCCCAACCCGCCTACCCAAAAAACCCAAACAAAAAAACAAAAAACAAAAACAAAAAACAAACCCAAAAGACCTTTCCATCCGCACCTGCAAAAATGACCACGACTCTGCTTTTCATTTGCATCTAAGTAGCCTTCTCCTCCTTGACAAGAGAGAGAGAGAGAGAGAGAGAGAGAGAGAGAGAGAGAGAGGGGGGAGAGGGAGAGAGAGTGAGAGAGAGAGTGAGAGAGAGTGAGAGAGACAGAGAGAGAGTGAGAGAGAAGGAGAGAGAGAGAGAGAGAGAGAGAGAGAGAGAGAGAGAGAGAGAGACTACTTAAATCAAATTTGTAAAACGCCAACCTGTGCTTCACGCTGTCACCTGTACAATGTACTGCACAATGGCGCCATGTCCAGGCTCTTCACCTAAAAAGGAAAAGGTGTGAGTCCAAATTTTACGTGGAAAAGATATGAAAAAGTATCGAGTTCCTCTACCTTTCTGCCCAGATATACAAGCATACTACTGGGTCAGCACTGTCAGTGTCAGACAGGGTGGTTGATCGAAAACATGACTCAAAACTACACATTATTAATTTTTATTTAAAAAAACCGTTCTTAGAGGACCTCATTTAAAGAAGAATTAAAAATCGAAACGGGTGCTTTGGACCTTGAATGAGATGGTTGTAGGTTCTAAAAATGGAGAAAAAAATTGCATGGTCAGAATGGAGAACATGAAAAAATGGCCAGAGGGCCTTCAAAATGTGTCAATGAGAAACATAGAGCGGCATCAGCACCAACACTACAATGTCCTCGCCTTTGTGCCGGGCAAATGGAAGAACACAATAAAAGCGTATTTCCTTTTTTCATCTATTCATTTATTATTCTATAACCGCGCAAATTTTCCCACAATTCCATTTCCTGTTGGTGCCGTTGGTGTGGAGACTAGTGCTAAAACCAGAAACACCCGACTGTCTCGCAGTCTAATGGAACCTGTTGATCAATATTCACCAATTTCTACAATGTATTGGCAAACCTGCTTCGATCGGAACATTGTCGGAAATAGTTACCAAATCGTACTCCTACGCATAACAAACATCTCTGTATGCAGTATAGTATTTATGACCTTGGTAAATAAACCATAGTCATGGCCACATCTACTGTTTCAATACCCCCCCCCCTTTCCCCCTTTCGAATCCCACTATAGCTTGTTTCTTTTCAGCATCTTTTGTTTCTTTCAGTCCCTACAAGCCACTCTAACTCTAAGATTTCATAGCCTTTTTTTTAAGGAGGGAATGAGTCACTTTTCTACAACTTCTGCACACGCCTTGGCGTAAGTTTATATAGTGCCCAAATCACACAAAGGATATATTTCAAGGGCTCACAAGAAACATTGAGTGTCTCTTCGGAAGAGCTAATTTCAAGAATATATTATTTATTTACAAGCGGCTAATATCACAACATCGCCGTACGCCCTGAGGTCATTTTGTACCCACGGGGTTGTATACTTCACATTTTAGAATACTTCTAGTGCGAAGATCTCTTTGAAACTTTCAGTATTTCTCTAAAAATCATTTTGACTGACTGCTATTCAAAGGGTACAGATCGGATTAACGAGTAAATTTCTTCTTTAGAAAGTGGTGACACGTCCCCCACGTCGTATGGATACGGTAGTAAAACACGACGTACGGATAGGGTTAAGAACCTTTCCCCATATTGACGTTGTAACTTTATAACTCTTTTGAATGCGCAGTAATAAAACGTTTAGCATCAACAAGATGTTTAATACTTCTTTTTACACATCCACACATATTCATAAATGACGTCACCGGACGTTTGTTTTTCTTTTAGTTAAAAAAAACAACTTAATTAGAGGAGGAACGATCTAAGAACTCACAATTGTTTTTACTACTACGCTACCTCATTAACATTACAGAGTTCTGTTTTAAATTATTGGCCGTTTTGAGTTACGAGGCAGACGAGGTCCGATGTTCCGCCTGCTTGATCAAAATCGTAAATTATTCGGAGTCATTATCAAGATATTATTCTAAGAATAGCATTTTTTTTAAAAGCTTGGCATGTTGTGAAACTCAAATTTTCTAACGTCAAATTTCTCAAAACTAAGTACTGAGCAGATAGAACTTTGTAATTCTGGAGTAACGACGAGTCATTCTGCCACTTTCTGTGACTTTCTGACTCTGTTGGCACGGGGCGGATCCCGTTAAGCGGAAGTTGTCTTTGGCGGGCTTTGTCGACGCTGCCCTTCCCCAAGGTGGTTAAACTCATTGAGGTTTTGCTGTTTTGGGGACACTTAAAAAAGAAGCACGACTTTGTTATTCACACTGATTTTTCAATATTGTTTTCTTTATCTGAACCTTTAAAAAGGCAGGGTACAACATGCTCATTACTAAATTAATATGCAAATTGATATGTCTGATTTTGTGTATGATGGTTCGAAGCATGCTGCAGCATTGCTCCTGGTCTGCTCAGCTGTTAGTCGGACATTAGGAATCTGCTACGTCCTTAAAGAGTTAAATAAGACTCCATGGGCTTAATCTTCATTAGTTTTCTGCAACTGATTTACAACAATAGTAACTGCGAGACCGGGCTTTTATCTCTCAATACAAGGAAAGTAGGAACCTGTTTTATTTGTTAGTGACTCTGATTTTGCCTCTGCAAACTTGTTTATTACCTTGTCTTAGAGAGAAAAACATCGTCACCATAACAGCCATCAAGTGCAAGGGAAAGCAAGAAAGATCTACAGAAATAACGGAAAGATATAAAAGGTAATCTGGGAGTCCAGTGGTTACACGCAACTATCTTTACTAATATGATACCTTGAAATACTTTCTGTGTTTCAACTAATCCTTTTTTTCCAATGTTTTCAAATGTCTATAAAATGTCTATCAAAGAATTAGTCCCAGCGCCCCCCCCCCAAAAAAAAAAGCCTAACTAAAAACCCCAAGCAGCCAAACGAACATATGAAACTACCTTACTATTTACTACCCCCAACCCTACACCCCCCCCCCTAAAAAAACTAACAAAACAAAACAAAGCAAATTAGAACATGATATAAAAAAAACCCAACTTGTGCCTAAAAAAGACCGGAAAAAAAGAAAAGAACGTAACAATACGTTACATCATAAAACAAAACAGAAACAAAACTGTCACAAAAGAAAAGAACAATTGGTGGAGGCGTCAGACGTACGATGGCTACTTCCTGCAAAGTCTTGGGAGTGGGGCTGGAAGAACTGCTGACCCTGGCCTGCCCACGGGTGCCTGCCTGAGGCGACACCCAATCTCTGATCGCAAACAAGCGGCCCCCGGAGCGACACTAAGTGATTTCCCGCAGGAAATCAGCGAGAACCAACAGTGCAAGGCGCGTGGTGGCAGTCTCCCACTACTCCCAGCAAAGATCTCGCGCCTTGAGTGACCTCTGGCAGTGGCTGTGCACTTACTCGTTAAGGGAAAACTGTAGCCAGCGAGCGCCAACAATTGATTTACGCTGATCGAGAGGAAGGGTGGAAATGGTTGCGAGTGTTTATCGGGAACTGAAAGGCTCAGACATGGGGTGGGCGGGCAGACTTGCTTTGTAAAGAAGAAGAAGAAGGTTTGTGTACATATGTGTGTGTGTGTGTGTGTGTGTGTGTGTGTGTAAGCACGTGTGCACACACGCGTATGTATATTTGTACGCATGTGCAAACGTGCGTAGATATAGATAGATAGATAGATAGATAGATAGATAGATAGGTAGATAGATAGATAGATAGATAGATAGATAGATAGATAGATAGATAGATCGATAGATAGATAGATAGATAGATAGATAGATAGATATATAGATAGATAGATAGGTAGATAGATAGATAATTAGATAGATAGATAGATAGATAGATAGAGTGTATGTTGAGCTGAATCTGAAAGAAAGAAAGAAAGAGAGAGAGAGAGAGAGAAAGTAGAGTAGGGTAGAGTAGAGTAGAAAGAGAAAGAGAGACAGAGAGAGTAGAGTAGAGAAGAGAGAGGGAGAGAGAGAGAGAGAGAGAGAGAGAGAGAGAGAGAGAGAGAGAGAGTCTGAGTTTAACGCAAATCTGCACAACTGCTTATTTTCGCCACATGCATGAGTTCTAAAAATTGTGTTAAGTTATTAAACTATTACAACAATAATATCTTTCCACATCTTTAAAATCGGACAAACGTGTATTTCAAAAGAGGAACATGGGTGTTCTAGGCACGCAGCTTTCTGCTTCAATTTTATCATGAGGTCACAAAAGTGTTGGGAACAGTTTGTTATAAATGTCGTAACTGTGTCAGATTAAAGTGTTGCTCCATCCCCGGTTTTTTTCTTGATTACTGAGTTGAGAAACCCTGTAAATGTATCACTATTTATCAGTTGCCTTTTTGTACTCTGTTGGCACTCCCAGCGGCGGTTGTCGGGCGTTATTAAAGTAAGTACTGTAGGCCCTGTTTTCTTTTTTCGTCTGCTGTTTCTGTCTGTTTGTCTCATTGTTTTATTATGTCGATGCGCTTTACTGTACTCCAACAATATGCTTAAACAATACTCTCAGTTTTATCCCTTGACAAAGGGGTCAATGTAAGGGGATTTGTATAGGTTGCCCTAATTGGAGTAAAAACCAACGTAAATGACGATTTTGCCTGCACTTCAGGGCTGTTGTTTTTTTGTTTTTTTACTGAACTGTGAAAAGGAAAAAGAAAACGAAACACCATTAATTATTATTTTATTCCATCATGATGGAAATGAGTCTTACAAACGTATTCAATAATTCTAAAAGTGTGTAAGAAGGAAGCAACAGCAACAATAACAAACAGCAACAACAACAGCTACGATAACAACAACAACAACAACAACAACAACAACAGCAATGATAACAACAACAACAACCAAAACAACAACAACAACTGCAATGATAACAACAACAACAAAAACAACAACAACAATAACAACAACAACGGAAGCATCAGTGTAGTAGGCCCACAACACATCAAAGCTGTCTGATCAAGTTAAGCTGTATGAAAGTTGCTAAGGACGAGACTTAACACTATGCTTAAACCCCGTGGTATGTAATTGCATTTTAAGAAACAGTTTTTGTCTATCATTAAACCTCCCCTTCCCTCTTTTAAAAGTTGAATTTACAAATGAATTTAAATTCTTTTTTTCTGTTCATCGTTTGAACTCTTACAAAATTCAAAGGAGGAAAATCAATAACTGTCTGACTGACAGTAAAGCCTCTTTAGGAGAACGACTAGCCCTACAAATTATCTCTATTTACAAACAATTAGTTCAAACAGCTGCCAGCAGACAACAGACACTTCCACGAAGCCAGTACGACAGAGTTATCTGTTCCTCTAAAATCAAATATTACCTTTCTCTTTACATCCCCCAGCCACTGCACGTTCGTTAGAGGGGGAAAATAGGATGAAAATACCAGTAGGGGTTGTGTACCTATCACGTCGATCTCGCCCCTTCTATTTGCCTCTCTTGGTGAGATTTCAATGACAAAAACACGGGGCATGGCATTCACTTCCATCTGAGAGCCTACTCATGTCGTCGCTTTTCACCATCCGTCTTCCTCTCTTCCCTTCTCCTTCTGTCTTTCCCCCCGCCCGTCTCTGCTACTACCGGCTGAGGGCGAACATATTGATCTCAACACCTCGCTGATTAGGTTTCTTCGATACTTCACCAAGTGATCAATGACCCCCTGCAGTTTTTTTTGGGGTACAGATCTCTTTCCCCCAACAGATCCCATTATGAGTGCTTCCCCAGGAGAAGACCAGGTTTCCTTTAGGCTCAAAGAAGTGCACAATAATTGATGAAATGTGCAAAACCTAATGCTGTTGTTGTTTGCATTTGAAAAAGACAAAAAATAGACCGAACAACCTAGCCCTTCCAAGTGAAACGAGAGAGAAGAAATGCCAATTTAATTGAATTGAATACAAAAGCAAGCCACGGAATAAAAAAGCACACAGCTTTCAAGGACGCCAAAACAAATATAAAACATTTAAAATATCAATAGTACGGCCCGTTTACGTTCAATGACCGTTGTGGAACAGGAAACTAATTTGGCGTATTTGGACAAAAGTTCGAGAGAGTCCTAACAGCTATTGAGTGCATACAAACATGCAGTGTTTCGGGCATCCTTTATTTTAGCTGCTCTGAGCAAACTATTCCTGATCAATTAAAAAGCAAAAGCTAGAAGAAAATTAGATTTGTATGTCCTTTTCAGACTGAACCTCTCCCGCCCCCCCCCCCCCGCTCTCTCTCTCTCTACGCCCTCTCTCTCTCTCTCTCCCTCCCGCTCCCTCCCCCCTTTCTTAAATTTTTCCACCACTTCTACTCAAAAGTCTGGATACAGAAAGAGGAGATTCGTATCTTATAAATGTTCACCTTGATTTTTTGAGTACTAAAAGAAATACACTAATCTACTTCCGCAATCAGATGATGACAGCAACGAAATAATATTGTTAGTACTACAACACCAAAAGAAGAACCGAGAAAACAGAAATAAGTACACACGCACACACGCACACACGCACACACACACACACACACACACACACACACACACACACACATACACACACACACACACACATAAACACACACACATACACACACACACACACACACTCACGCACGCACGCACGCACGCACACACACACACACACACACACACACTCACGCACGCACGCACGCACGCACACACACCTTATTCTTCAAAGAACGAGAACTCTTTCATTATCGTCTGCTTCCTGTCTGTTTATCTACAATCAAACACTCCTATACTTACCTTTCAGCTCCGTGTTTCTGCTTTCACAATTAGAGAAACTTTAAGTCATTTGAGTAAAGAGCGTATGTTCCTTCACCCCAACATCACAGGAGCTCAAGCTACGTGGCTCTTTAGAAGTGATCTATAAATAAGAGGGGAATAGCCGAGTATTATCAGCACGGTTTGCGAGTCTATGGACCATGCGTCGTCAACAATCAGCGTTGCTACGTTGCATGTGGGGCCATAAAATACATAAGAAGAGAAATAACGGCTAATAATTCTATTTTGAAGTAAGAAGGTGTCTGTGTGTGATCCTTTCACGTTCAGTAATGTGACGTAACACAATTTTGACGTCACAGTGGCGTCTTCCGGACCACAGGTTATCCTGCTTGTTTTTGATTTCCTTTACCTTAAATCGTGAATATTAGAAGGCTCTGCGAAGGTGTTAATTTACGAATATATGCAAAAAGAAATTTTAGATGTATACTAGAAAGTTTCATTAAATGATAACAAGTACATTTAAGCAGAACATGTTTTAAAAAGTTTTTTTTTCCAGAGTTGATTACTGTGACCGATGCCATTGAATTGTCTGAGCTCGGATGCAGGCTGGGCAGTTTTATGCATTTGATGAATTACGCTCACCGGGTGGTGTCGAAGTTAGAACTCATGGGAAATATGAGAGAAACATTCATCTCCCACTTCCTCAATTAACAGAGGATATCGTTTAGAGATGGTGCATGAATTTATACTTTTGCCCAGTCTCATTTGAGGGAAGGAATATGCAAAACTCAAAACCCCTAATAAAAAAATCAAACAAACAAAAACATACAAACGAACAAACAAACCCCAGACAAAAAAGAAAAAAATACCCCCCCCAATTTAAAAAACAAAAAACAAAACAAAAAACCCACCAAAATAAAACCCCGACACTTATCCTCCGGTATCGTTCGTTCGTCCTTGGCCCCGCCTCCAGGTACACACAGGGCGTTCTGTCCATTGTTTAGCTTTCAGTTTGACTGAATGTACATCCACCTTGTCACATATCTGCTTATTGCTCTTCAAGTACTCCAACTACTCTCCTCTGGTGTTCTCTTTTTTCCAAGGATCCGTGGCAAGGTAGGTAAAAGTAAACCTTAGCCCCCCAATCGGAACTTACATGAGCTAGAAAGTACAACTGAGGTCTCCACTCTCCGTGCGGTCAAATGTATGTCGCCCTGGCCTCATGCTGCTTTTTTTTTCTGTGAATGGGGGATAAACGTTTACTTTCATTGCATGGCCCTAAAAGTACAGTCAAAATTGACCAAGACGTTCACTCATCGTCGAGGAGAAATTTGGTAGTTTTATACAGATCAAAGTCTTGAACAGTGTCATTATATAAAAGCAGCAAGGAGGAGATGAAAATGGTTCTTCGTACCGGTGATTGTCTAAGAAAAATGGCTATTACAGTAATTACACTGTGTTGTCATTTAACATTTTCCAAACATATTCTTTATCCCATCTTCATATTTTCCTTCTCTTAAGAATTCCACCCTCCCCCGTCGAAATATGTGTATCATCAACTACTAAAATGTTTTACAATTTCTTTAAAAATCCAATGTGACGTTTTAAAAGCCCCTCATTAAAAACAAAGTCCTCTTATTATAGAAAGAGATACTGTACAATGTGCACATTATGTGGTTTGTCGGTTAGGTGAGTCGTGCTTAATGGTGGTTCCCATTGGGTTTCCGACATCAGTGACACCTTCGGTTGAACGTTTTTGTTTCGAAAAGTCGCTTTGCGTGCAGACAAATATTGTGAAATCAGACAATTATTGAGTGAAGTTACCATGCTTTGAGACTAAGAAAGGTAATTGGGAGGATTTTGTTGTCTATTTTGGGCCAATTTTAGGAAGCTATTGTCTCGTAGCACAAATGTGGGCAGTAAAAAATGTTGTTATAACGCTTAGAGAGATAGAGAGAGAGATCGAGAGAAATAAAGAGAGAGGAAGAGAGAGTGAGAGAGTCAGGTAGGGAAACACTGAGACATAGATGGGGAAGGGGGAGAGAGACAGAGAGAGGAGAGGGAGACGGGGAGAAGGAAAGAGATAGATAGATAGATAAATAGATAGATAGATAGATAGATAGATGGATAGATAGATAGATAGATAGACAGAATCCCCCAGCCACTGCACGTTCGTTAGAGGGGGAAAATAG
>NW_004797313.1:363710-366036 GCF_000002075.1 Aplysia californica | reverse complement strand
AGAGAGAGAGAGAGAGAGAAAGAGAGAGAGAAAGAGAGAGAGAAAGAGAGAGAAGCTATACGTATAAACACTGATGCTTTTACAGTTATAGTTTTTAAAAAACCCACAAATTTGGCAAAAACACGGAGGAAACCGTTAAGTAACTACTTAAACATGAACCGCTTCTGATGAGCGGAACGCACTAGGTCAACTGGACGTCAAGTTTTTGCCACGGCGGAGATGAGAAGTTCCCACCTGTACCGGCTTGTCTTGACTGGGAAAACGTTCAACAGAAGCGTTGTGATAATGTAACATACAGGGGCCACTTCTTGGTTTTGTAGCTTCGGAAGTTTGCAAGAAAGACGAGTCAAGTACCGTAGCCTAAGAGATATTCTTAGTTGCTACAGAAACTTTTCAATGAATTTTTAAAGTTGAAAGTTGGATTTAAAAAACAACAGGTGGTGTGCGAAACATTATGGAAGCATAGGAAAAAAGCGATAGAGAAAAGAGGAGACCTAACAGAAGATGGGAACGAGACATAGAAACCTGGCTTGGAACCAAAGTAACTCCGGCAGGTAGAATGGCGAGAAACTGTGTGTTTTACTTCAGAAAGACCAAGGAGCAACGTCCAGCTACTGGGAAGAAGAAGAAGCAGAAGGGTATGCAAAGGTATCTACTAATACAATACACGCAGTGTTATCTCTGAAAAAAAGAAGGTCTTGGTAATATTTGAAATTTGTATTGCCTAAGTTGTGTCCACTCTGAACCGAGTACTGTTGGGGCCTATAGCCACGATTCAGTTAACCAACTTAAGTAACGTGCAGAGGTTGTGGGTTTGAATCCAATGAAGTCCTGTTTTTTTTGTCTCAGAGTATTTTTCCTCTCAGCTCAGGGTCTTTGACAGGGCCCAAGTGCTGCAGTTCCACAATACGCATCTGTTTATGAAAGGGGTGGTGGCATTTAGCGTGCTCTGAGGTTATCATTTTTCTTTTGTATAGAAAAACCCAACAAATAAGCCACCCAACCCAACAAAACAAAACAAAACTGAACTTAATTAAGTCCCACGAAAAAATACTAGCTACAAGCACAATATATCGCTTTAGTTTTTTTGTCGCATCGGAGACCCATTATTTTGCTCATTCTCCCTACCCTCACCCTCTGTCTTTGTCTCTGTCTGTCTGTCTGTCTGTCTGTCTGTCTGTCTGTCTGTCTGTCTGTCTGTCTGTCCCTCCCTCTTTCTCTCTCTCTCTCTCTCTCTCTCTCTCTCTCTCTCTCTCTTCTCTCTCTCTCTCTCTCTCTCTCTCTCTCTCTCTCTCTCCCTCTCTCTCGCAAAGACACTTATGAAACAAAGTAATCTTATGCCCCTGTAATGTTGCATTAGACGGAACAGAATACTCTACTGGATCATAAAACCTTACTCTTTTCCCTACTGAAATAAAACAGACCCGTTCCTTCCTCGGCTGGACTGAATAAAGAACCGAGTACTGTTACAACAACAACAACAAAAATATCTGTCTCTCATCCCGCCTCCTGTCCCTCCCGCTGCTCACCATAATCGTATTAGGGCCTCTAAATACTCCGTCCTCGCGTTGGAAGGGCCGGCGAGTTTAGGAATCACGAAATGTCATTCCGTCACATTACTTGCTGTTTGCACCAGAGGTATTTGTGCAGCGCCAGGCTTGATGGGATTACTTGTGTCTCTGTCAGTGGAGACAGCAACGGCTGCCTGTCCCTTCACTTACAGTCAGTAGGGCGGAGGGAGAGCGCGCCGTTTGCGTGCCAAATACAGCTGTAGAAGACCTGGGCGGAGTGCCGAAAAGCGGGAAAAGAAGATTTTAATGTACCAGAGCCGACGGTGGAAAGACAAGTCAATGATCGTTGATCTGATGTAAAAAAGATAATGTAGATGATGTATAGTTATTAGTTACAGCGAGATAAATATCATACACTTTGTCGAGGCGTAAAGTGCCTCACCCTTTTGAGCAGCGTAAGATCTTATTAAAAAAGGTTAATTGATGTACAGTACACGTACTATCATATACATGTAATATATTATACAGAAAGGCGTATGGGAGGGGGTTGAATGGAATGAGTATAGAGTGTTTGTGTGGCGGCCCCAGGATACCAGCAAGAAGCTGGCATCAATCATGAGCTGACCTCCTTTTTGGGCCCATTTTGACCCCCATTGTCATGACCACTGTAAACAGTACTCGTTGTCGTTCTTCACCTCACCATTTTAGTTCATTGTCTTCTTTACTGTCGTCTTTGATATCATCATCATCATCATCATCATCATCATCATCATCATCATCATCATCATCATCATCATCATCATCATCATCATCAT
>NW_004797313.1:353253-361266 GCF_000002075.1 Aplysia californica | reverse complement strand
TGTCTCTCTCTCTCTCTCTCTCTCTCTCTCTCTCTCTCTCTCTCTCTCTCTCTCTCTCTTTCTCTCCCTCTCTCAGTTCCACTTCACACCGCATTTTGTATTGTTTTCCCACGTTATACCTACGCTCAGGGGGGCTTCAGTCAAGGTAACAAGGGGAAACAAGGTAGTGAGAGCGCCTGCAGGTCATGCCAACTCCCACCCGGCTTCTTCCTATCTCTCCGCTCTCTCCCTCTCTCCCTCTCTCTCTCTTTCACTCACACTCACACACACACATGTGAGTCTTGGAGAGCCATGGAGATCGTGCCATTTGTTGTTTGAGCCTCTCATTTAAGCTACAAATGCTGTTTGTTCGTAGAACAGAACTTCTTTGAGAACCTGTATTTGAGCACTCGACTCTCAGACCGAGGAATACCTTTAGTTCTCCTGTTCATAAAACCTCGGTACTTCTCAGGAAAGATTCAAGGGATTTTTTCTCCCATTACGCAGGCGCTTTGTGATATTATGTTCTTGTGACAATTGTGTTTTTTCAAACAAAATAAATTATTGATTCTTTTGTGACCAGGAGCACTTTGCAATTTATCGGTGAGCGTTAATTTCAGTTAATGATAGATAAGGCCCAGCGTATTGATTTACGTGTAACAAGGTGTTCTTGAAGGCTGTGAGCGGTTGAATTTCGCTCTGACTTGTGTTATAGTCTTTTCACTCAGTCGTGAACACGTTTAAAGCAAGATTTCTCAGCAACCACAAGTTCGATTTTAACCAAAATTTTGAGTGATGTTGGACATTATAGAAATGTATGTTTAAGGTACCTAATCAGCATCATTAATAATCCTTTCACATCAATACATCTAATCAAATGTTTACAGTAACTATGAGCGATGTTGTATAGAAATTGATTAATACAGTTGTAAACGTGTTATTACAATTGTGAAAACAATAGTTTGATGTAGCAGTGTGTAGTCGTGTTCAACAGCTCCCATGCGCCTACTTGTTGTGATGTCCAGTGAAGAGATTGCTCATTAAGTGTAGAGATTATGTTACTGTACAAATTCTAAAACTCTGATAAGCCGCTACCTTAGAATTGCAAAGTTCTGTCTGACATTTTTAACCGTTTTGAATAATTAAGATCATGAAGTCAGATCCCCAATCTATCTACTCTATCAAAATCGTAAGATTATTCGGAGTCGTTATCAAGATATTCAAACAATTGCATTCGACAAGCTTAACCTTGTTGTGAAATTCAAACTTTAACATCAAATTTCTCAAAACTAGGTTATGAGACAGATAGAGCTTTATAATTCTAAGGTGGCGATGTATTGCAATGAATTGTTCAAACATTCATGAAGGGCCAAAGGGTACTCATGACAACACACTCTTACTCAAAAGTCACACATTGTCGAGTTGGGCTCTTGTTTCGGAGAGTGTTTTTGAATGTACCATGAAGGAGTATTTTTGGGCAGCTCAAAGCTAGATGCTCAGCCTCTAATATCATTCAGATTAAATCTGTAATATCCTTCTTTGGCTAAAACGTATTTTAAAATGACACCAACTTCTTTCGATTCTCTTTCATGATTGCCAATCTCATTGGCTAGACGGTTGGAAACACCGTATTCCAAAATAGCACAATTTCCCAAAACTTGTGTCCTTTTTTCCGTGTCTAACGGCATCCTATGCAAGCGCTGCTCTGGGGACTCAAATTCAAGAAATAGTGACTGACTGAAAATCTCTCGACAGCTGCTTGTCTATCTCGAATGAACGTCCGATGGAAAGACCTTTTTTCTTTCGGGGAGGGGTGGGTGAGATGTTTTCATTCTTGTCTCTCGTTCTGAAAAAGTCGCTATTATTGATATTCTACTATTTTTATTATTTCTTTTTTTTTTTGTTGCTTCTTTATACTTCAGTCTTTACCCTGTATCAGGTTTGCGCTTCCAAGAGTTCATTTTTAGCCTTCAGTTTAAATAGAATCCCAAGCAGCCTTTTTGAGAGCTTTGTTTATTTTCAAAGCTGTCAGTCCATCTGCACTTTCAGTCTTTCCCCGAGTGTTAAAAGCAATTCACCACAACACCTTGCTTAAGTGGATATTTAAAAGTCCTACGGTAAGCCATTTTTTGTGCTGCGACCGGGTAACTACCGCAGCCCCTGGGAACGCGTTGGCGTGGTAATTTACTGCTTTACGGCGAAGCTAATTTGTGAAAGAGGTTGGTCATTATATAGACGGCAACATGTGTTTCCTTGCACGACGGTAAAAAAAAAAATGAAAGAGAAAGTGAGGAATAGGGTGGAGGAGGAGGAGGAGTGTGGGTTGGATTATTATAGAGAGGGGAGAGAGGAGAGGAGAATGCCCCCCCCCCTTTGTATTCTTCAACCCCATACACATTAATCTAGACTTGCGTACTTTTCGAAATAAGGGGTTTTCATTCGTATGCTTGCCACAAAAGTTGCGTTTCCCAGAATCTTTCAAGTGCAGTCATACCTGCCCTAACAGTCACCTATTTAAGACAATCACCTGTACCAACGACCACTTCCCACGTTCTACCTGGCCTATTTAAGACAACCACTTTTCTCCTCGATGATGGGCGGCCTCTTGGACAAATTACATATATAAAAATCTATTTGCCAAATTACAGTCCCGGCCTTGTTATAGAGTCCATTTAGTTTTACAGAATAATTTCGACTATACTTTGAAGGGTTACAGACATGTGAGCTTACGCGGCGGGCGGACTCAACATTTTGTTCTTGTTTTGAAATTCAAAGCCAGATCAAGTTGGCAAGACTTTTCAACGTTACGGTTCAACAGTGCAGTTGCACTCTTTTCCCTTTCGAAAAGACACAGATAAAAGCTTCGTTTTTGACAGCTTAGTAAAGCTTAAAAACCCCCCCACGTCCTATTGAACTTTTGAAGGAAGTTAAGGAACGTTGCCTTGAACGGTCCCAAATGATGTTTTAATCCTGAACACCTGCGATTGTTTGTTCAGACGAGGAACATAGTTTTTCAGCCCAGCTGAACGCGCACACCTGTGTTTCCTAATCACTTTGGCTCATTTCTATAAAGGGTAGAACACACAGGTATTGTTTCAAAACCTGATCTCACTGTTCTCACTGTGCTACATTGTATAGGGTTAACGCCCTGTGTAATACTGTAACGTTATTTATGACAGGACATCGGAAATTTACCTTCACCTCAGATACAACCAAACCAAATATAGGAAAATTCGTGTAAAATGCATTGCTCAAGCACTCACAATTGTGAGTCGGGTAGCCTGTAACCACTAGACTACTGACGCCTCTGTAAAGATTGTTGCACAATTAGCAGAGTTGTCTTGAAGTTACAACTACTGTTGTTGTCGATTTTGATATTCTTATTTTTCCCTCACAGTTATTTCAAGTTTACGAACAAGTGAGTTATGAAATTGTCTGAACATAATTATGACTGGTTTACATTTTCCTTTTAATAGAAAGAAACTAAATAAAAGCTTAGTTCCTGAAGAAGAAACGCGAAAATAATGAATGAGTGGATACAAAGAAAAGCTTTAAAAATAAATGTATAAATCAGCTGATACATACAACAAAGGTTATAACAAATTGATAAATATATACATAAACATGTCTGCCCCCATCCTTCATGTTTTAGAAAACTTAAAACTACTATCTCCAAAAAGTACTGTGCTTTTAAAAAACCGCACTACCATCGAGTAAAAATATAGCAACCATCTAACCCCCGTCGTCTCCTCCCCCTCCTTTTCAAAACTAAACCACGACCAAATAAAACCTCGGCACGACTCCACAACAATTTAAAGAAAGATAAGAGTGTAAAAAAAAGTATTCAATGTAAAAATAAAAATAAAATTGAAAAGACCCCAAAGAACCGGTGTATGACATTTGCTTAGCGAAAAAACACGAATATTAAGTTTTAAAAAATAAACCCTAACTCATTGACGATTCCGTCTAGCAAAGCCTTTGCATTTCCTTCCTCAAATTTCACGGGAGAATTTAAAAAAACGATGATGTGGAAAATATTGCAATAATGTAGATATATAAATGGCTCGTTAGCCTCTTCATTATTCTAATTTCCCCACGTTTGCAAGCAACAAAATACATTTCTGTTTTGAAGAGGTGGAAAGATAGCAGGAAATCGAGTTTAGAAATAGAACGGAGCTGAAAAGAAGGTAGATCCAGATCGCATTGCTTTTTGAACGTGTTTACACCCATTTCTGTTTTCTCTCACGATGAGAAGGTAAGATAATATTGGAAAATGCGACAGAGAATGCGATTGTTGTGTACCGGAATGCCTACGTGAGCGCTACTTGTGAGTTATTGTTCCTCGGATTATATAGGACTAAAGGTTAGATAAGCACAGCGAGGGTAAATTGATCCAGAAGGAATGAGAGTGAGGAGCGAAAGGGTTAATACTTTCTGGGTTTGTTTTTATTATTTTATCTATCTATTTTTTGCCTGTGGCGTACAATAGCCACTGCTGAGATAAGGTAGTTTGCATTAATTTGGTTTTGAGAGTTCATGATTACAAAAGGAATTTTGTATACGTTAACAGAATGCAAGTTTGTTTATGTGTGAGTGTGTTTTTGTGTGTGCGTGTACGCGTGCTTGTGTCGGTGCCCAAACGTGTCCTTAGCATTAAACAATAACATGCCAACTTGTGAAACTGGAAGGACATAAAGCTATGAATCCCTGTTGGGAATATAGAGGGGAATCCTAGTGAAAGGCAAACAAAAGAGCTTTTTGCTGCACTGTTCTTTAATAAAACGAGTACATGTAAATAGTTAAAAGGACGCGAAGACTCGTTCTACCTTCCATCTCATAATTATGACACTAGGATGAACACTTGACCCTAAACCTCCGTGTCATAATAAAACAGAGGAAATAGATATCTCTTTCATATCTTTCACAAAAGTATCTGAGAATATTAACCTTTTTTTTGCTTTCTGTATACAGGTATATAATAATATTGCTATTTTTTAAAGGGAAAAAAGGAGAAAAGTGCCAGCCACGTGCAGTGCTGTCTAACACGGATCAAAACAGATTTGTTAAAATTTGACACTAGCAAACGAATTATCCGTTTATCAATATGAAGCTCCATTTAGATATCTCTCTAGCAATTTCTTCTTAGGAACTGGGATCAGTTAACCTGTTTTTGAAAAAGTTGTCCGAGGCAAACCTGAAGACGAGATTGTTGCAAGGGAATGTTGCAAGGAGCATTGCAGGATCCGGTTGGAAAGCAAGTATTCCACTCGTCTTAATAGGACAAATACTTCGAAACCCGATCATCGCTAGGAGGAAGGAATCTTCTTTTGAGAATTGCAGGATGACGATGATGAAAGAATTGAAGGGAATGAAATTGAGTGCTTATTTCCTTGATTGCTTTGAACTGCGAGCATGAGAGGAAAGTAAGCAATTTAACATTTACTTCTAGAGAGGAAGTTCGAATTAAGAAGAGATGAGAGGAATTCGGGAAGTGCTTGCTTCACATAGACACGTGTGCACGCAAACATAAACACACACACACACACACACACACACACACACACACACACACACACACACACACACACACACACACACACACACACACACACACACACACACATGTATATACATGTATACATGCATACACACTCCTGAACACTATATATATATATATATATATATATATATATATATATATATATATATATATATATATATATAAATGTATGTCATAATCGATATGTAATGTATAAAATACATGATATTATATTATATATTATGTACATGCACGCACATTAACACATGAACAAAAGCACAGATAATAAATTATATAACATTCAGTATTGCTAAAGTATTCCGTAGACTGTCTCGACTCTGAGGGAAGTGACTGTGTTTGGCTTTTGCCCTCTCTTTTCCTTCCGTCCCCCACTTGTACCGTCATTCTGTTTCACCGCTTTGGTTTCTTTATCCGGTCAAAAACACGGATCGTAGCCATCTTGATTAGTTTTAGCGCACACTTTCCTACGTTAATTTTTTCCATTATATAAAGAGTGTCTTTTCTATTTAATGCATGATTGAAGGTTTCCTGAGTTAGACCGAGGAGATTTCTGTTATTTCTTAACACTGTTCACTGCCCCCCCGCCCCCCCCCGCCCCCGTTTTTCACCCGATAAGAGAACAAACAAAACATAAACCGAACGAAACATCAACAAATTAAACTTAAACCGAACAAAAACAAACCAAAAACAACCAAACGTCACTTTTATCGCTCTCTTTCTTCTACCCCTTCTCTACCGCCTCCTCCTCGTTGTCGTCATCATCGTCGTCGTCGTCGTCATCCTCCTCCTCCCTCCCCCCTCCTCCTCCTCCTTTCTTTTCTTCCTACTGCTCCTCCTCGTCATAATCATCAACAATCCTGACAACGACCTTGGTAGTAGTCGAGCTCTGATGTCGAAATTTTCCATTACTTTACATTCCTCGCCCAATTTCCATCGAAAAACAAAATCGTGTCGGAAAACGACGACGAAGAAAATACATTATCGGGAAATTCCTGTTCTCCACTGCCTGTACTGTAAAACAAAATGAAAATTATTTTTTTTCATATCTCCAAGAATTTTATCAGTCATCACTCCTCCTTACATGCTCAGTAAAATCTCACCTTTGACTCATTGGTATCTGTTTAAGAGAGGATATTAGTTCTCAACCTTCAGACTCTTCAAACCGGCGTCTGTGGTGTAGTGGCTATGCGTTTTGCCGTCGCACGCAGGAGACCGGAGTTTGATTCTCAAGCGGGAAGAATTTTTCTCAAGTATCTCGGTCTTTTTCCTGGGATGTTGTTCCCCTCTCAGCCCAGGTTGGCCCTGACAGACAGCGTCGAAGCCTACCTTCCAAATGATCTAAACTGTGTCGGTGGAGCCGTAAAAACACCTATATTCCAAAGAAAAAGCAGACTGTTCTTTAGACTTCGCTTTAGAATACTTGTGTATTGACTTCATGATGTGCTTGGTGTGTAAACGCTGACTGGATGGTTGGCGGGTGCTCTGGTGTGGTTTGCTTCTTCTTTCCTAAAAAAAATCTATTGTCCTTATCTCCCCTTCTTCTTGTTATGTTTGTTACTCTCTTGTAACTTATCTTCTGGGGCTCATATGACCTTATGCAGTTGCGAGCGCCGTAAAACCTCTACTAAAACTATTTTTAAAAAACCCTGACTTTGACAAAATCCTCGAAAAATTAAAACACGCTTGTACACTATATTAAAGGTCTTTCATATATCCGTCCACCAACCTTCCTGCACGTAACACCGGCACTGAGCTACCCTACAATTACAAAGTTCTATCTGCTCAGTCACCTAGTTTTGAGAAACTTGACGTCAAAAGTTTTGAGTTTCACAACATGTCAAACTTTTGCGAATGCAATTCTTTGTCTATAATTTTGATAACGACTTTGAATGATTTTACGATTTTGCAAGAGTAGACAGAACATTTAGTTTCTAATCTCATAGTCTTAGCAACTCAAAACGTCATAAAATGTGAGATAGAACGTTGTAATTTTAAGATAACGACTAGCTATAAATACTGCCGTCTGTCACTTTTAGATGCACACGACATGTACTTCTGTTCGATCTGATAATATAATTTTCAATTTTTGATCCAGGCTTTTGGCGAAACAGTCTTGCAGTCGGCATGTCGAGAGTTAAACTTTCTTTTGGTTAATCAATTATGGTGGATGCTCCCTGAGTTCAATGGGTTCATAGAATCAGATTAATGTCTTTCGAAACTTCATGTGAAGTAATGAAATTATTTCGTTGTAAAGTCGGAGGAGTGATTTACTTAGGAAAAAAGCATTTACGTTCCAAAACAAACTTTCTAAAACCATTCACGTCTCTCATTGTTTTCTCCCTAATGACAATGCACACACCAATATGTTATCACGGGTTTGGTAACGACAAGTCCACCCTTTTTATTTAATGCTTTTTTTCCCTTTATTTCATTAAAAAAAATATCTGTCTCCTCGCCCTTTTAAGCTGTGGCAT
>NW_004797313.1:349791-353153 GCF_000002075.1 Aplysia californica | reverse complement strand
GAGTGGGCGATCGGCCCGATCCAGCCGAAGTGGGCACCCCGTATAAAAAACAAACGTGTTTGTTTTCAGTTTCAGGCGACCGAGTCGGCTGATCGGTCCGATCCAGCTGTAGTGGGCATCACCACGTATAGCCGCTACACCACTGACGCCGTTAACAACGCCATGTTTGTGGAGAAAAAAAACCCCTCTACATATAAGTCTGTTTTTACTCCTAACTGCGTTAACAGCGTGTCCATTTGTGGGAGCCGAATCATCAATTTCAAACGTGTTTGTTTAGGCTTTCGCTAATTGCGGAAGCATTCTGTCTGTCGTTTATTGGGGATGGTTTCGAAAATTTTCAGACGGTATGTCTGTTAGTGTTATTTTCCAGCACAACACCAGACGCGCTTTTCAAATGTTAGGTTGGTTTTCGAAAAAGATTATCGTAATGTGTTGGTTTATTTTAACTAAATTTGCACAAAATAAATACGATGTACTACCAGTCGCCATTCGCCCAACCCAATTTTTATTTCTCTCTCTCTCTCTCTCTCTCTCTCTCTCTCTCTCTACCTCTCCTCTATTACAGCAAAGCTTCTTTCCCCTGTCCTTTTCAGGTCACTTCCGTTAGTTGGGTAATGGTTCGCGGTGTCACGCCGAAGATACGAGTTCGATTCCCCACCAGGGAAATTATTTTATCGAGTATATCCGTCTGTCTGCTATGATCTACTCAACCCTGGATTACCGGAGAGCGTTCAAATTTCTTTTATCTTTCGTTCAGTATTACTCTACTCCGGGTCTTCTGACGAGGGAGCAAGAGCACTGCTTTCTTTATAACCCTCTTTGTATTTTCTTGGATGTTACGCTCAACAGCAGCGGCGTCAATGGTTTTAATTTCTCCATGTCCGAACTGACCTGTGCGACAGATTAGAAAAAAACAGAAAAAAGAAATACATTGACAACCGGCTTACGTCATCACCATGTCTATAAAAACACCGAGTCAACACAGTGTACGTTTTGTGCAAATTTGTATAACATCCAATTCTCGGATTTTTAGGCTAGAAATAGAAAACCAAGATCTCATCTGACGTTGATAGCAGATATACAGAATTTTCTCTTCACCTCGGGAGACACAAAATCGATGTCTGGTGTGTTCTTTTTTCAAAAAATTAATCAATTCAATTTGTGAACAAGTTTCTAGGAAAGTGGTCACAAAGGGCCCCTGGTCGAGATCCCATTCTCTGAGGACTTGTTGTGCTCCTGTGACTGTGCTGTGCAAGAAGATCTAGCCTGTGCTTTTGACTCCCCCCCTTCCTGTTCCCCCTCCCCATCTCCACTCCACCCCAGGCCCAAGGGTAAGACATGGGCATTCGGACCGTCCACGGCTCGTGTGTAGACATCACCCCAACATGCGTCCGCGGAGAAAAATAGTCCGAGTGCTGGTGAGTTAGTTGCTGGTTCCTGTGAAACTATGATATTATTATTTTGTTATTTATCTTTCTATCTATCTAAAGTTTGTGTATTAGAAGGGTAGTAGATGACTCTTTCAGGCGCAAGATTTGGTTGAAGACTTGAAATTGTATTCATAATCGAGTAAAATTATTGCTAGTGAGAGATATTTACCTCAACTCTGTTTTGATTTTTAGGTCTCTGTAAGCTTTTATTTTTATTGTCTGCATTGCAATTATACGTGTGCAACTTACAATTTATGCTGTTTTCTCAGAAGTCTCTCGTAATTTAAAAATCTGTATGCTTTAGTGATGTGGGCCAATGACCTTAAACACTGAATAAAATACCTACCTCCTTATCTATTGTCTGTTTTTATTATCTCACACTGGTTTAATAAACAAACGTAAAATGGTAGCTGGCAAACGTTGCCTTCTGGTGTTACCCTAATTTTTATTTCTGTTACTGCAATATTTTGTCGTGTCTTTTCTCAGAGCTTACAACTGTGATATAAACATCTTTGTGTGTCGATGAGTGACCAGGAAAGCAAATTAAACAGCAGCAAAGAACATGATTGTGGTGACCATGTCGCAGAGAGTATGATTTAGGATGAGTGTGATTCCAAAAAGTCTCAACCACCAGAAAACTGAAGCCTCTTTTGTGAGAAACTTCAAAATATCTGTTCCTTACGAAACGTTCGAATGCCCCTAGGCATGATATCAGTTCTAGGATTATTTATCGGCTATAGGCCATCAAGGTATGAAAACTCAACAGAATTTTCAATGTTTAGTTAGTGTAATCTTTTGTTGTCCTATTAGAAAAAGAACGTTGAATGGACCACCTCCTCAAATGATTGGGTATCACAGAATCAAACAAAATCTTTTGGCTATTGCAGGTCTGGCTGCACGCAGGAAGACCAAAGTCAAGGATTCTTAGAGGTAGAAAAAGGTCAGAGGGCATGCCGTGTTCTTTTAACCATTTGAGCTTGCCTCTTGCATTAACATGATGCTGAATTTCCTAAAAAAACTTTGCCCCTTTCATCCGCATTTCTTATTCATTGCTTCTGTGATCGAGAAGTACCAACGTCGTGTAGATCTAAAGTATACATTGACGTCTCTGATATTGATTTTACTTACAAAATTCCTGAAGTCTGATCCTTTGCTTTTATTGATCTAAAAATGCGCTTTCCTGCTTGTAAAAATATATGACGGCGCTAAAAAAGGTTTTTAAAAGACGATGACGAGCTTCCTGGTTTTTTTTTTATAAATTTCATATTATTTTTTTTACTTACATTTACAGACATGAAATTGAAAATTGAAGACGCCTCAAGGGGATATTTCTAAGGAAATTCTTTCGACAGCAAATTACGGAAAGAGTATGAAAAGCATGATTTCCAAGGGGTATACAATACATCAACTGGACAGACATTATGTAGAAAAAAGGATCTGATTCAACGTTTTTGGATAAAGTGACGGTAATATTGGAAAACACAAATAGCTATTTTTTCTAAAGCATAAAAACTCCTGAAGTGAAATGTCTGTGATCCTGAAAATGTTAAAATGTTACGAAGTCTCCTGGGACTTCCAGGTATTCAACTGTAGATCAAGTTGATCTTACATTTACTATTCAAAGCGCGGAAATAAAACCAATGAAATTTGTTGTTCCAAGGGTGGCAGGCAGCAGGTGGGAGAGAATATGAAACAGGAGGACGCCATAAGTCCACGATGGCTCTCACAGAAAAAGACACACTTTTATATTATACAAATATATATATATGTATATGTAATATAGGTTATACATATAAAACATTTTATATGTAGCTATAATATATCTTTCAAGGAACCGGTTGGAGGAAAGGAACAAATTCGTAAAGCAGACTTAGGAATGAGGCAGTATCCAACCAAATGTTATATGCTTTTACCATTCAGTTTAAGAAATAA
>NW_004797313.1:345943-347900 GCF_000002075.1 Aplysia californica | reverse complement strand
TGTGTTTGTGTGTGTGTGTGTGTGTGTGTCTGTGTGTGTGTGTCTGTCTGTGTCTCTTTCTCTCTCTTCCTATTTTTTTGTTGATCTTGGGTAAGTTTGCGTGGCGAAATGTCCAATTGTTTACAGCAGCAATCTTCTATTCAACTCCCTTGACTTTCTACGTTTCGCTATTCTTCAACAAAATGACAAAGGCAAATACGAAAGCAACAGCATCGACGATGTTGAGGAGGATGATAATGATGAGCACATTTGTGACGATGAAGAAACTAGAAACGTTGTCCCACTCAACTTTCAATAGCTTAAAAGACAAGAATACAACAGTTTAGTTCATCTTGTGTCAATTATATTAAAACAAAGCAGCTTTGCGTGAGAAAGTAGGCGGCTAATGACTGCCTCTTTTGACTGGTGTTTAAGAATTCTAGAGTTATTTTAGTTTTAGCTAAAAATGTATGAGTTTTATCAGCTCTTCTATAACTGGAAGACGATTTAAGACGCGAAATCTCATATTTCTCACCCTCTTCTGGAAATAGCGCAGGTCTCTGTTGTTGCAAATTGTCTGAGTAGGTTTCAGTGCATGCAGGTCTCCAATTATGGATGATTCAACGCTTACACCTTGAACAAGGCTAAATCTGACTTGCTTGAATTGAGGAGAATAACAAGAGAATCGTCATGATTAATCTTGGATCTGAAAATTAAATGCAGCGCCCTAGCTTCTATGAATAAAAGTTTTGTAATTAGCCTATTCTGAAAAGGAAGAAAATGTTTTCTGGGTTTCAAAATATGCTAAGCGTATACTTTTTCAAGGAGAATACATGGCTGTATTATTTGTTCTCATCAAAATATGATCACATACTTGGTTTACAGGAAAAAGGTAAGCTACAGAAGTTCCGTTTACACGATCTCATTCTATTTGAAGCAATAGGAATGCCCATTTTCCTAAAGGTCAGTCTAAAATTTTCAGGACATGTTTTCGATTTACTAGCTGGTGAAACACGAGAAGACAAAAACAGCGAATGTAAAATGTCACAGAACGCGAATTCAAATGTAACAATAGGATGGGCTCAATCGGGATGCACCAGGAAGAAAGCTAATTTTCGGAGAACGAATCTCTTAGAGAAATTGAAAATCTCCACTTTCAACGTTTAATACTGCTCTTATTCGACACAGAAATCGTTTTGAAAATGTTAACTCAAACGCGTTATTGGGAAATAATGCTACAAACAATGATTACGATTTTTGTCTGAGTAAATTGAAAAAAAAAATCCAACTAGATCTACTCCCATTTGAAGCTGTGAATCCTGGAGTTCCCAATGTTGATCTTTTCTGTTCCGTTGTGCAACACATTTTCAGATAGGTACTTCGCTCTCGCACGCAGAAAACCTGAGTTCGATTTCTGTAGAGGGATAATATCGAATATCTCGTTTTTTCTGGGACGTTGTGTCCCTGTTAGCCCTGACTGGCCCTAACAGGCAGGATAGAAACCCGCCTTTTAAATTATACGTGTCTAAATTGTGTCGACGGTAGTATAAAACACTTACATCGTGGTTTTGTGATACACGATCTTGCGTCCTTCCTCCATTCTGCATAAAGTATAACATTACCAACAGCAGCTGCGACCACTAAATCGGTCTCTGATCGTGAGACTGAATCCAATTTGGCAGGTTGTGTATAGTGATGATGATCAGTTTGGTAAGTCTTTCAGAACTGTTGCCATTTTGACTTTGTTGGACCTGATTTACAGGGGGCAAACGGAGTAGTTTTTCTGGGCCACTCTGCATGCTGTGAATATCATCCGCCTGGTATCCTCGACGTTTTTCGCTGGAGGTACTGAGGATCTGATGATAAAAAAATGCAGCCAGCCGATTTTAAAAAGGCTACTTTTTTTATTGCTTCGCTTTCGTGTCAATAACGCTGATATTAATATAATAATAATAACAACAACAACAATAAGAATAAC
>NW_004797313.1:335526-340526 GCF_000002075.1 Aplysia californica | reverse complement strand
AGAAGGAGGTGGGGTCACCTGTTTTCAGAGGTAAAATTAGTGCGAAAATGTGAGCCAACGATTAGTTATTTTCTTAGCTTAAAAGTCCGTGGTAACTGAAAATTTACCTTTTTTGTGCCTTTAATCAATGTTTTTCAGAAAAATTCACACAGAAATGAATTCTTTAATGGGCATAAAAGGTGTTGAGCCAAAAAAACAAAAATTTGATAAAAATTCACAAACCTGCGGAAAAATGCAAGTTTCTTCACTATGTTTATTTTGACGAGAGCCTGATTCAACCACACTGCCTCACATAATATACATTAAAATGTTATAAGACGTACGTGATGTAGCTGGGAAAAATGGGGGAGGGGGGGGGATACTTGCATCTCCTCTAGAAGGCCAATGTTTCACTGTGCAACATTACCGTCAAATGTTTTATGTCGCTATTCTTTCACAGAGATAGAAGAGTGATTAAAGGGGGAACAATTTTTAAACCTTTGAGAAACATTTTCATACTTATTTCAGATGAATTCGATTAAAACTCTAGCACAATATTTTCTCCTTAAACATAACTGAGCATTCTCAAAAATCACTTCAAAGGTCTACCGTCTCCTTCAAGCCTTTAACATCTATTCGTCACCCTTCTGAAATAAGTTGCAGCCTCTCTTTTTTCGGAATACTCCTCCCTCACGCCCACCATCTCGAGCACCTTTTTCCATTGAACAGAAAAGAAACTTCAAACAAAAGATAGAGCAGTAACAGCAGCAGAAATATCGACAGCATCGATAGAGGAAACAGAACACACGTCGGCACCTCCAGCAGCGGTATTTAGTTTATTGGGTGGTAAGTGAGGAACCGATCATGCAAAGCGTTGTAACATTTTTGTCTTGGTAAAAGCATGTGTGTCTTTAACAACCAACTAAATTGCGCATGTTTCTTTCAAATAATATTATGAGCTTCCTTCTAGAATTGGTAAAGGGCATGGGGAAAACGATGAAGGGAAAGAGAAAGAGAGAGCTGAGAGAGAGAGAGAGAGAGACAGACAGACAGAGAGAGAGAGAGAGAGAGAGAGAGAGAGAGAGAGAGAGAGAGAGAGAGAGAGAGAGAAGGGGGGAGCAGGGGGGTGGGGGGACAGGGGTAAAAGGGAGAAAATTAATGGCTTGCAGACGGACGGTTATTCAAACTAATACAAAAATGAAAGGCAAACACTATCGCTTGATCCAATCCCTAGACAAGGAGAGGCGGAAAAAAGGGTAGGGGAAAAACACAATGAATGATAATAGTGAGGAACAAATGTTCCAAAGGAGTTGCGTGTTAAACATCACTGTATACCAACTTGTGTAATCCAGCTTCTTAAAGTCTTCCTGTCACCGAAGCACTGAAGGAAAGAAAGTGTATAATAGCTTCTTACGTACAAAATGTTACTCTAAAAAAAGTTCGCTCACGAGTGCAGAATAGGCAATGACATCGTATGCTGTCTCTGGAGCACTTGTATTATAGAGTCATCCTGGAGTGTGTGGACCCCCGTTGTTCAGTGACTTTTCAAAAACATTTGATATTTTATGAATATTATGGATTTTATAAAAGTATTAATTAACTTTACATTGAAATTACCGTTGACTTTCATTTTATCTTTGCAATCTGTCTCTAAAAGTTTTTGTTTTAATCATTCTCTCAAAAGTGCAACAAAAAATGTAAATAAAAAAATTCAACATCTCCATAATATCCCATTTTGACAAGTATTTATATTTCTGTCCTGTACTGCTCCTGCAACTCTGATATAATAACTGTGTGCCTCCAATCACTCATCAACCCAATTTCTGAACCAGGAGTTGTCGGGGTCAAATGAGAAGGCCAACCAATCTTTTCTAGACACTTGCTCCTTGACATTTTGTCGTCGATCAACGATTCAATTATCACGACCGGAGCTACTTACCACTACTGACTGAATTCTATTGCAGTTTGGCAGGGATGTGACGGGAGTAATAAAACTGTCAGACTAAATCATTGCAAGTCTCGTAAAATAATGTTGTTACAGAAAGACAAATCATGTAGAAGTGAATTGGTCGTTTTGTTGACGATGTTGTGGAATTTTTATATTTTTTGCGTACTTTTTCCTTTTTCAGATCGATAGAAGATTATTCCCTCTTGCTCTACTTTTAAACGCACTAGGTCAAGAGCTATACCGATGATCTTTCATCATGTTTTATTTCTGTTACATAATTTCTGTAACAATGTAGTTGCAAAACGTTTAAAATACCCTTGCATTGAACTCTAGGTCGAACCCAAATAACAAGAAACACCAAAGAGTAAATCCTCTTCCTTAGAAATAAGTCTAACCTGTCCAAGACGACTTTCCATTGTCGAGGAGAAAACTGATCATCCGATACAGGTGGTCCTCCAAAGATCGTACATAACAAGATAGTTCATTCCTCTCTTTGAGCCAATTAAAAAGGTGTCCTCTAAATTCGATGGCGCCCTAATCGAAAAGGTGAGGACTTTTGTTACCCTACTTGTGTTAAAAGCAATAGAAGTGAAACTAACAAACTGTGCTTTTCCTGTTCTTCTTCTGGAGAAACGAAAGAGAGCCTCAAAACTGCAGCGCCATCTGAACTAATGCACGGGCTTCCGCGGACACTTTTTTGACTGAGTGAACTATCTTGTTAAGTACGATTTTTGTGGTCCTCTTTGGCCGAGTCAATATAATATTATGGAAAAAACAAGGGAGGAGGAGGGAAATGGACTTTTGTACAAAAAGTTGTCTTGAGCATATCGTGGCCGCTAGAGCAGGTTCTACTGTAATTACAACGTTTTACATTTCATAATTCGGCAGCGATCATTATTAACTACACCACCTTGTCTTTTTTCTCTTCACTCGATCTTTTTTGCATGAATAATGTAATCGTGCATGTGTTCTGTTTACCTTTGCGCGCGCTATAATAGAGCAGCTATTGAAAAGGAACCCGTTCTAATCTTTTCTACTTTTTTTCTTTCCTTTCTAGCTTCATTTCCTTCCATGTCTTCTTTTTGCCCCAGAATCCCCGTTTTCCTAGAGAGATGGTAAAGAATGAAAGTAAGATGAAGTAAATACATTTTCTTGATTATTCTTTAATCCTGCTCGAAAAGGTTGAGGTTGGTAATATAATCATGTGCTTCCCCCAAAAAGAAGAGCAAAATAAAATGATGTACATGTTTGACGTTTTGTTGAAAAGATCGCAAACTTTGTAACCTAAAAGAAAAGGACTCAATTAATATCCTATTGTGCCGGTTTCATTGAAAAGAATAAGCTTCTCAAGCCAATGAATCGTGTGGAGTCGCAAAGTAACCATCGTAACTCGGGTTTTGGCAAAAATCACTTCCGCCTTTTAAAATGGTATCATTCATCCACTCTAAGCTTCTGTTACTGTATATGCAGAAACAGAATGAGACGTAACGTTCTAGAAATACCCGACTTCATTTTTTCAATGGAACAAAACAAAACACAGCGATGCAGCTCTATGCCAGTAATGCAAGCAAAGAAATGAAAGAAGATGAAGCAGGTAGTGGGCACACAAATTAGTGCCTTTTATATAGCATTGTAAGATGTTATGAATGAAATAAACCTGAGTACAACGTGTTCTTTCGCTCAACCACAGTCTCATAAAATGATCTCAGTTCCGGATCAAAGGCCTTTGTGAAAATGACGATACGCCAACAGTCTGGCCTTGTGAGGACAAGCCCAAAGAAGGAGACATACGGGGTAAAGGAAATACGTAATTTAAAAACTCTCTATAAACACTTATAATATCGAGGTGAATTGAAGAAATATTTTAAAGCTTCAGGGAGGTGTAAAATCTTGGCTTCAAGTAGCCATCAATTTTGTTTCTAGCCTCTTTCTGGACACTTTCTACTTCAAGGCATTGGAACATCACAACGTCGCTTTAATTTGTGCGAGATTGCCTGACCCAATTTAGCTGATTATTGGCTGTGGAGAGGGTTCTAGAATTTATTCCCCCCCCCCTCTCCCTTTTCCCAGCCCCATCCGTCTCTGTCGAAGTGCTCAAACACTCAAATCTTGTAGCCATACTCTATCGAACACATTTTACGTGGCAGAGTCCAGGGCCAAACTCGGAACGCCAAACGGGTTTTCAGTTGATTAAACTGCAATAGGGACCAACATGCTAAAAGGAAATGTATTATTAAAAGTATCTGGTTTCATGTAACCTCTAGGAAGGTCAAGGACGTGGCATTATGGCTTGTCGGTTGCCAGAGAAAGGAAATATCATCCTGGTGGTTCAGGTTTGCACACTCAGAATAGGCGGCAACAAAAAGGGTAGACAACTCCAAATCTGAGCCCTGTGGAGTTGGAAAATAAAAGCGGAGTAGGCCTCGGGGCTAGGAAATAACCTAATCCAACTGGTCGCGTGCTTCTCTCAAAAAGGAGCCCCTCTCTTGGTCAATAGACAGTCGGATTCGGCCTGATATACCGGGAGAATTCAGTGCCGGCTCTTTCACCAGGACGCTAAGAACTCATCTTTTCGACCCGCTTCTGTCCTCGGCTCCAGTCTTTAGCGTGTCTCTTGCACAATGATGTTTAGTGCCGCCCGCGTTTGCCTGATGGTAGAATCAATTCGGGGGAATCGGGAATCGGAAATGGGCGCTCCCAACAAGGTTAGGAACTGCCGGTGCGACCCAGATCAGAATGTTGTCAGTGTTGGGAAAACATCGCTACCCTCAGTCTTGATAGACAGACTGTTTGAACGGCAGTTTGTTGGCACTTGACCCCAGAGAGCACAAGAGTACACCGAATAGACAATGTGAGCGAGGATGACGAAGAAGACCTTCCCGTATTTCACCAAGAGAAATGCTCAATATTGAGGTTGTAGGTTTGTCAGTTTTAGTTGTCTTGTGAGGAAATTACTTGTAACGAAAAAGAAAATGGTTGAAAAGTTGAGTGAGTGCCCCTTCACTCCACCTCTCTCTTTCCCTCTCTCCCTCCCCCCCCCTCTCTCTCTCTCTCTCTTTCTTTGTCTTTCTCA
>NW_004797313.1:332029-335219 GCF_000002075.1 Aplysia californica | reverse complement strand
GTGTGTGTGTGTGTGTGTGTGTGTGTGTGTGTGTGTGTGTGTGTGTGTGTGTGTGTGTGAGAGAGAGAGAGAGAGTGTGTGTGTGTTTGTGCCTGCGTGCATTTGTTTGTGCATAAGTCTGTATCAGCATGTACATCTAGAGTGGTTTGTTTGATTATACGTTTTCTTGCCACCGTGTCTATATTGTATCAATAAAATAGTTCCCCGAAAAACCCACCGCTGAAGAAGAAATCAACGTTTAATGTTCGAAAACCCTAGATGAACGTCGGAAGGGTTTTTGTTTATGATGATTAAACTACAGTTTGATTACTTAGTATTTTGAATTCCCAAAAGCGTGGACGACAACACGTTTCGTTTCGGCTCGAGTATCGAATTCTCATTTGTCTGATTGTTATGATGTGGAATATGAATAAGCGCATGCATCGATTCACTCGATTGCAAACATCGATTCACTCGATTGCAAACATCGATTTACTCGATTGCAAACATCGATTCCCAGCTATTGAACCACGAATAACCAATTCAGTTATTCGATTATCGCACAAACACTCCGCCCTCTACACATTAAAAAGGAATCTAATTCCTGCTGTTTACTTACGCCTCTGGTGAGGTGATTCTCAACCTTTGCTAAAAGCTCTCAGTAACCAGACGTTTACCTAGCCTTTGAATAAGGAAAATACTTTCCTTTATAAGATGCTTTAGTTACAAACTAGAAAGTAATTACCATAATCATTCACGGGATGTTGTAGAACTAAGGAACGCTTGACTAAAGAAAGGGAAAAAAATCAGTTTGAAGACAACTATTGATTTCTCAATAACCCCATCGGTCGAGTCGCCAGTTGGAAAAGACAGAGGGAATGCAGACGGAATGAAATGTAAATAAAATGCGAGTGCGTCCAATCAATCCTTGTCAAATATTTGTATGACGCCACACAGTGCATCTTGAACGCCTTCGATACTGAAGATTCCGGAAAGTAGGCCCGTCGAGCGAACATGAAGTAGAATTTTTGTTACGACTTTTTCCCCTCTATGTTTGAGAATCTACCGAAAGCCGTGAGATCACAAATAATTCCGTGTAATACTTTGTATGAGCATTGTCGAAGCCGCCGTGAAGGACTTAATATTTTGGAGGTGAGAACTTGAGAAAACACGCAAAAACGTGCTGGTACCGTCGCTCCAGAGCGCGCACCAGCCATTGTAGTCCGTCTAATTGTTGCCCGAGGGGGCCGGCCCCAGCGAAAGGTTATCCTCGTTTGGTATTATGAAAAGGCGGGGGAGATGTGCAAACTACACAGGGGCGTTGATCGTAGGCTAGAGCCTACTAGAGAGGGTGATGGATGGCCGCCCCACGTCGAAGATAATTTCGGTTTTTGCTCTGGTCAAACCTTGCGCTGAAAGGTTCCTTTTGATTCCAGCGCCTTTCCTAGACGGCCGGTAACTCGGCGAAAAATTGATGTCAAGAGCTTCTTTATGATGTGAACACAGAAAAGAAAACATTGACTCGAGGCCGCCGGAATGAGAGAGTGAGCTCAAGAGGACAAGAAACATTTTCTCACGCCACGGAGAACGCCTTGATAGCCAAGAAAAAACCGAGTTTTTCTGTCGTGAAAGAAGGCGGGATTTATGACAGGAACGTGAGTGAAATCTATTAACTTTTTTGCGGATGTCTCTATGTGTGCATGTCGCTCTCTGCAATTTGCAAGTGCGGCCTATTAATGAAATCAAACAGTTGTCAACGAGTTCAAAGATTCTTACATTATTATGTCTTATGTTTTTCCTTCTTGAGAAGATTCTAGAGAGACACCAGATCAATGGCTTGTAAAACAGCGTCAAGTTCTTTGTACCAGGCCAACCTCAAAGCTAGAAACTCTTGACGTGAGAATTGGCTCCAGTTTCTTACATTTCGTTTCGTAAATGGCATACGACTGTATTTAACGCGTTGTATTTTCCGAGGTGAATTTATAAAGAGAGTTCCCCGAGTGAGCTTTTGAGGAAGAACGGTTTCCGATTTTGGTGAGGAGCTTTGCTTAAAGACTTACCTTTGAGACAGATTAGTTTTTTTCCGAGCAAAGAAATTACTTATTTGTCTAGCTTGCTTTTTTTATTTACAAATATTTGCTTTGATGCTCCTCAGAACACTAGACTAGTTACGAGCTTGGCTTAAGTGAAAACGTAATTTAGTTTTCAAATGGATGTGACGTTTATTTTTTTTTCTTGAGTTTCAAAAAACGTTTTCCTCCCAGTCCCATGTTCTTATCGGAAAGAAAAGACTTCACCGTCGAAATGACGCATTAACTTATGTCTTGTCGGGGTATTCAATTGAAATAAGAGTGAACTCGAATTTTATTATTTTTTTAACCCCCGAAAAATAGCCAAAAGTACTCGTTTATCAACGGAACGAAATGATCACTTACTTGTTAGTAGCTGAGAAATCTTATCCAGACGTGTTTTTCTTTATTAAAAAAACCCCAGCCCCAAATAGGTATTGAAGTTCAGTTCGTAACAAAGGTAATATACAACAAAATGGTTCCTCTGCAAAAGTGTAGGGTCCTAGGAAACCTCCGTGTAACTTTGTTTTGCTTCTAAAGTAAAGTTTCTTTCATAACAATCTTTAATTTTTCTCTTTGTATACAAGACGTGTCACTCCCATATATACTTGTATTACAATGTCCAAGACTGGGCACTGCTGGCGTAATTCTGATTCACCATGGAGCGCACCACTAGACTCTATTTGGAACCAAATTATGAATGGAAAAGAGGGAAAAGTGGCGCACACATTCGATTTTTAGCGAGTCTGGTGTTTTGCCCTTAATGTGCGTATCTACGGTGCACGCCAGCAAAGAGAAGTTTTTATAGAGAGAAAAGAGCGATGTCCATAACAAATTGTTATAATTCAAGTATATGGTCACTTCCAAAAACATTTTCCCACACGCAATAATACTGATGTCGTCACCAGTGTTTTAGAGAACAGTTTTTTTTAATCTTTAGGCTTATAGAACAGCGACTCGTCTTCGACGTAACGTAGGTCCGTGACCAATGATTAACTTGGGACGTACATGGGATGCGCAGTTTGACTTTGTGTCAACCCCCTCTCTTCCCCCTCTCTCTCTCCCTTTCTCTCTCGCTCTCTCTCTCTCTCCCACTCTCTCTCTCCCACTCTCTCTCTCCCTCCCTCTTTTTCTCTATCCCA
>NW_004797313.1:329354-331922 GCF_000002075.1 Aplysia californica | reverse complement strand
ATACATACATACATACATACATACATACATACATACATACATACATACATACATAGACAGACAGACACTGATGTCATACAACAGCAAAGGAGAGAGAGAAAAAAAGAGAGAAATGAAGAATCGAAGAGACAGAACCCTGAACGAGGATTCCCAGAGAAAGATCAACAAATGGGAAAAATGGGGACAGGAAAAGCGATCCATTCCTTTAATTGAAAAGATGCCCCCGGGATGACAGACGCAGCTCTGGTGAGGAAGACGCCAGATCAAAAGAACCTGGAGACGCATGCATCGTTGTTGGAGAATATCTTCAAGGCTCCTTGATCTGCTACCCCCCTCCCTTCCAAACCCTTTTTTCTTTCCTCCTCCACCCCCCTCCCCCCAAAAAACAAAACGCACAACAAAACAAGAAACAACCAACCAACCAAACAACAACCCCCCCCAAAAAAAAACAACACAAACCCACCCAAAAACCATACAAAACAACCCCAAAAACAAAACCCAACAACAAGAAATATTCTTTAAAAAATTATTTAAAACTTTTAAATAGTTAACAACAAAAAACATCCCCCCCCCCCCAATACGCGAGGAGTTAAGTTAGGAATAAGGGTTGAGACAGACAGTAGGGACCTGGCGTAGGCACCAAGTCACCAGACGTAGACAAGTTGACATCAAGATTGATCCTGAGTGTCAATCTCTACAAATCATCAAAAACGGCAACAAAAAGAGAGGTAAAGCGCATGATAATGATATTGGTCTTTGAAATATAGAACATCCTTCTGAAATGCGCGCAAGAGTCTCGGTCGCAGACTTAGCCCTTTAAATGAGGTGCACCCTTTTCTGAATCGACAGGAAAAGAGAGTGCACATTTATCCAACAGCCTTCCCATTCTACAGGATCTGCCGAATGGCGGTGAGGACAGCACTGGACTCCCCCCTGGGAGGGGCATACAAAGTCAATTCTCGCTGACTCGGAGTTATATGAAAGTGGGTGGTTGGAGGGCATCACTGGTATGTCTTACTTTAAAAAAACAAACTTTTCCACAGTTGATTCTGTACGTCTGTCTCACGTTTTCCCAGCACGAAATGCCTATTATTTTATCGAAGCGCTTCTCTTTACTCAAACAAAAAAACAAAAAAACATGAACTACTGCTGGCAACACATTTCCGATCCCATCCGATCAGACAAGACTCGACTAGTCGGACATAATGTGCACACTCAACTTCAAAGCGCATGATGGAGTGCAATCGCATGTTACACAGTCTCGTCTTGTCCGCGTACACAATCGATATTAACAGCCTGAGGGTACAGAGGCCATGTTTTATACAGGCTATTTACAGCGAAAAATAATTGGTTTCTTAGCAAAAGGACCAGATGTTCATGAATAGATTTCTGTTCCATTATAGGAGTTCCTTTTTCTTTTCTTAAAAAAAAAATAAAACACAAACCACCCGAAACGACAAACAAGTTCCGACCTTGTTCAAGCACTGGCTATGACCCCCCCTCTCTCTCTCTCTCTCTCTCTCTCTCTCTCTCTCTCTCTCTCTCTCTCACTCACTCATGATTTCCTTCTCATGATTCTGCCTAAAATCAGTTTGTTGTATTCGTTACCATATTATCATCTCTTTGTTCGACTCCTGACATCAGTGTCAGCTTCCTTCCAGTGTCAACGTTTCCCAAGACAACACGATAAAAGTATAGAATGTAATTGGTCGGCTCGCAAAGCAATTCTAAAAGACAATGAAGGTTAGTGGGAACAAAAGCCAGAAGTCATAATAGACCTGGGTTTCTAACCATTCTCAAACAAAACGGCGCGGTTATAAAACCGGAACCCAGTCGTGGCTGGCTAACCAAATGTCCCTGTAGTGTTGTTTCTCAGTACGTCCCATGTGGGCCAGAACATATACCCACTCGTTTATATCCTACCGCGGGGCCGAGAGCGATGCTTTGTGTATGCCAGTTACTCTGGCATCGTATTTCTGGTGTCAGAGACCCAACAGAATATTTTAAAAGGCAGGATGTGTTTCAGTTTCAGCTTCGGGATTTCTAGAAGTTTCGTGAGTTTGGGAAAATTTGTCTCGTCATTCCTCGACTATTTTGCGTTCTCACCCTTGTGTTATTTCGTGGGACCTGGTGCTCCTTCTTCTAGGTGACGTATGTTGTGTTTATGGAGGTGTTAAATATTTTCATTAACAGGATAATAACAAAAACAACCTCAGCCACTACAACCGTTATAATCAACACCGAAACCACAACTGCACCCTACCACCACCACTACTACCACAACTACCACCACCACTACCATAGCAACAGTAACAACAACCACAACCACGACAATCATAATCACAACCACGATTACAACCGTACCACCGCCGCCACGAAAACAACAACAAGTATGACTACAGCAACAGCAACAACAACAGCAACAGCAACAACAAAAACAACAACCACAACATCAGCAACAACTACAACAACAAAACAATTACAACAACATCAGAAACAACAACAACAACAACAACAACATCATCATCACCATCATCATCATCATCATCATCATCATCATCATCATCA
>NW_004797313.1:326266-329254 GCF_000002075.1 Aplysia californica | reverse complement strand
GGGGGGGTGTTGACAGATTGACAGACACTGGTTTGGACAAACAATCGATACAACGATACAATAGAAGATAGAGAAAGATAGACAGAAAAAGATAGACACAGACAGACAGACAGACAGACAATAGATACACAGACAGATAAACTCACTGAAAGATGTCAAGGAACAGCTCCTGTTTTCTCTTGTCAAATTTAAACGTCAATATCTCGCAAACACTTTAAGTTCAGTCAACCAAACTTGGCACACGCACCGACAACTAGACATAGTTTACCTATACCAGCAAATTTACCGGCACAAGTTTCACAGCAACGGCGCAGGGCATACCGAAACAGCCGAAAAGCATGAAAAATGAGCAAAAATTCTCTGCCTCAACAACATTGGCATATGGAGTTTTGGCCAAAACTGAGCTTGGCACGTGCTAAACAGATGTCTTGGTTGTGAATATCGCAAACTTGCAACCCTTTATAAGCCAGTGTTTTCTACCATGTTACATTACAAGACGATGGTCCGACGATGCTCGCTGCCTGATGTCTAAACAGGACGAGCCCTTGCCTGGCTCCAAGATGGCTCCAGGTTCCCAGTTGTTGCACCTAAAATTGTGGATGTCCCCCTCAGTCATATGGAGGCTGCAAGAACGATGGCGAGCGACCGAAGGGTCCATGACAGGCCTCGACCAGGGCGGCCCTGTTTGAACAACGACAGGATCGACCACTTCAACGTGACAGGCCGTGGCGTCACGACCCACCACTGCAAACCGCATCAGGGGCCACTACAGGTGACAGCCACGAGAGCGAGGAGACTGTGAGGAATCGTTTTCGTAGAGCCAGATTCTCTTCTCGTGTCCCTGCCAGGCACCCAAGGCATACGCCGTTCAACAAAGCAGCTCATCGGGTGTGGTCTGCTCGCCATTCACAGTGGACATGGCATCAGTGAGACCAGGTAGTCCTCTCAGATGAATCCAGATTCAACTTGCAGCACCCAGACAGGCCAGCGCATGTCTGGAGGCGCCGAGGAGAGCGGTTCCACCCAGACTGCATCCAGAAGATAGCGCTCAACGGTGGAGGGTCTGTTCTGGTGTGGGGAGACTTCTCAGCTCACCACAGGAACCCCCCTCCTGTACCATATACGGGGCAATTTGACAGAGGCAAGGTGCAGGGACGAAATCCTGTGTCCCCTTGCTGCTCTTCTCCTGCAGCAGGTTGGACACCAGTCTGTTCTGCAGGTCGACAACGCCACGTCACATCGCGTACGCATCGTGGGGGACTTCCTGCAGCAGTGAGGTGTCACCGTCAAGGACTGGCCAGCTTGTAGTCCGGATTTGAACCCAATAGAGAACATTTGGGACCACATTGACCGCCAGATAAGGGACAACCACCCTCCTCCACAAAACCTTCAACAACTCTTGGGCTACCTCGTCCAGGAGTGGCAGAACCTCCCGCAACAAGTTCTCCAGAGGCATGTCCTGTCCATGCGTCGACGGTGTACGGAGTGTTGGATCAAACGGGGTGCTCCACCGACTATTGATAATGTTCATGAAAAACTATGGCTGTTCAAACTTTTGAAATCCGACCAATGTGACTTAAACTCACTTTACAAGAACTTCACGTTGTTGTTAATATCTGAAATTGTACACACTTAATCTGGATAGTCAAAAGCCTCTTTTTTTTTGAAAAAATGAATAAATTCGGTTAAGCTGTTTTTCAGTTACCTTACTTTGAATTTTTGTTCCTAGGCTTTTTCGTGCGAGTTTAGATAGAAAAAACAGAACAGACGGAAGGCATGTCGGGTGGTGAAATAGAACGACAAATGGCTGTACAATTGAATAATGAAAATACAAGAAGAATAGAGGGGTGCACAGTCGGTGTGTGGACAAATGGACAGGGCCTGTATGCATGTCGGTCCGTATAGTGGACTAACCGCGTTTTTGCCCTATATGCGCGTTTCGGCTGGAAAATTCTGTATACACGCCAATCCGGTTAGCCTATACGAATTTTCGCGTTTATAGTTATCGCACCTCTGGGTGTCCGATAGCAGCAGGCCAGAGCGCGTGTAAATGAGGCTGCACTTTTGTTTTTCCAAGCATGACAGAGGCGTCTTCTTCGAAGAAACAGGATTTTCAGGGAAGGTACTAATCCCTTCGACATGCACGACGACAGAGAAGTGTTTCGCAAGTTCCGATTTCGTCGGGAGATAACAAATTTGAATAGTCCCTTATGATGGACAATGTCACTTCTTCGTAGGGCACTGGCGCTGGTGCTGGCCCTCCTCCTGTTTTCGCCTCGTCTCTCTCTTTGTTGAGATATGGCAGTGCTCTCCATTTATCTTTTAAATCCGTTGCAGTTAGGGCGCATTGCCACGCCACACGCGTTCACCTTCGATGTTATTCTCTGCCATATCACCCTTTCTTTATCTCACTGTTTATGCTGGCGACATGTTTGCTGAAAAGGGTCACATTTTCTACTTGCAGCTCTTCAGGTTGTAGTATTTGAATTTTTCAGCACTGAAGTTTGCTTTTCAGACCCTTTTCGCGACTTTCTCCGCCATGCTGCACAGTTCTGAGTTCAGGAAGTCCCACTAGTAGCTGGAAACTGAATGCCCGAAGCACACAGTGACAGCGGAGCAGATCTACTCAGTAATCTATAAATATCTCACCTTGCACTTTGCGTTTAGTTATACATTTCCGTTTAGTGCGACGTGCATACAAAATCCGGTCAGGGTTTATACGCGGTTAGGGCCCGTATAGCTAACCACGTTTAAGCTCTTAACGCCTTTAAGCTAACAAGTTTTGACGGGCATACAGGCCCAGATGGTTAGCCCCCGAGCGGCTGAACTCTTGACCCAGTTAATTTCGAACTTTCCAGAGGAGAATCCGGTCATAATGTCGCAGCAACACGGAGGGAGGGAGACATCAGATCCCCCCCACCCCTCACCCCGCTAAACGTTCTCCAATGTTCGACTTTTTAAAAACAACGCAGTTGGCTTAGAAAGTAA
>NW_004797313.1:319606-323556 GCF_000002075.1 Aplysia californica | reverse complement strand
GGAGGAGGAGGAGGAGGAGGAGGAGGAGGAGGAGGAATGGGCAAGATATTCAAAGCCTCCCTAACAAACTCAACAAGTGCCCTGTAAAGAAGGCGTTCGCGACCAGTACCGTCGTGGTCGGAAGCCGATCGACCTACCATTCTGGCCGTTACGTCGGACCTTTCATACAGGCAGCTAAAGCTTCCTAGTTCATTGATCGGACTTGTACTTGTATCTCTGCTGCTCGAATAGACAGGCACGGCACTGCTGGTTTGTGCCACTAACGACCAGGGCGGCGCTGAATGATTAGTCTTTTGTTCTAATTTGGCGTGCACGTTCACGAACCATCCCATTGCGACAGTTCAGATCAGTTAGGAAGCGATGTGCCATTTCGATCCGGAATGTCAGGGTTAACTCGGGGGGTGAGGGATATGTCCAGACACAAAGGTACAGACGCTATAGAAAGTATCTTCCAGACGTGGAAATCCAACTCATTTCCCAATTTAAAGAAGATGCCTTGTCTATTCTGTTTGAGTAAAGAGACACATATCAATACAATAACGGTCATTAAGTGCAGCGAAAAAAGCTAAGATGGATAGAAACAACAGAGGGGGAGAAAAGAAGTAGTAGGACCTACCAGTGGTGCCCTACAACCACCAACTTATCCATTCTACCACACAGTTTGAATTTTAAGTAAAGACAAGCACATCGGCACAATAACGACCATATAGTTCTGGGAAAGACACAGAAAGATAGGTAAAAAGAACAGAAGGAGAGTTAAAAAGTATGATTGACCAATAGGTCCCTTCAACTTCTCGTATACCACAAGCATCGGTATATGGCATCTGCATCAAGCCAACAGGCGGAGAGGTATCTCCCCTACAGAGGAGTTAACATGGTAAAAAATTTAACTCATTGCAGCCCCCAGCAACGCTACCGACACAAGGGGGTACCCCCTCCCTTTATAATCTCAATACATCTCACGTGTGGTACAAGGTAACAGGGGGTAAAGAGAGGCCCATCGCCACAGTCACAACCAAGACAAACACATCGACACGATAATGGTCGTTCAGTGCAAACAGACAAACAGAGGCAACATAGGGAAAGAAAAGGAGGACCTACCGGGGGCACCCTCAAACCATTCAACAGGGTGTATGTTCTGGAATAATGCTGTAAAATAATCGCGGATAAATTCCACTCTTTTTCAGAATACCTTACCACTACTAAAGGATATACTAGAGCAACGGAAGGTATGTAATTCGGGGGGGGGGGGGGGGGTGTTACATTCAGCAACGTGACACTGGCATTTCATCATTGTCCAGAAGACGTTGTAGATTTTTTATAGACAAAGAGAACTAAAGTTATTAATCTGTTCGCTACCCTGGAATTAAGAAGTTCCATTTGCCCAGTATCTAGTTTCCAAAAATTTGACTTTAAAAGTGTTAAGATTCACAGCATGTAAAGCTTTTTCGAATGCAATTCTTTGAATATCTTGACAACTACTCCCAAATCTTGCGATTTTGATAGAGCAGATAGAACATGATAATTTGGTTTCTGACCTCATGGTCGTAGTAACTCAAAATAGTCAAACTGCCTCGGATAGAACATTGTAATTCTAAGATAGCGTCGTATTCTTCAGAGAGATCACGCCATAGCGGCTATATTTTTCCACTACTGATGAAAGCCGAACTTAATGGAGATCTGACACAAGAAACGGTCACGTTTAGCAAAGAACTCACTAAATAAAGATGGTGGAAGGAGAAAACCCCAACAGCGCATCCTTCAATCACACGCTATCTACGTATCTGTATGACTTAATCCATCCATCCATCCATCCGTCCATCCATCCATCCATCCATCCATCCATCCATCCATCCATCCATCCACCCATTTATAGAGACAAAAGTGAATTCAAGCTTGTGGCAAAACAATTCGAAACCGCTAGATCTAGTGTAATTTTGACATACATAATACATACAGCTGCAAACATCCACTCGACAGAAGGAGTGCTAAAAGCCGATAGCCATGACAATGTAACATCAATTGATTGAATAGAAAGAAGGGATCATGAAGTGCACGGGCGTGAGGGAAATAAGAGAAGGGGTGGTGTGAGCAAGGCGCGTGGAAAAAGAAAGATCTAGACAGAAAGAAAGAAGGAAATGATTAGACAAGATAAATGGGTGACACTATGTTCATTTATAAACGGATAGAGGAGAAGAAGAGAAATAGATAGATGCAAGTACGCTCGCACACACATACATACACACGCTAATAAACAAACACAGTAAGGAAAAGCCACCAAAATGGTGGCGTCAACGAAGTTCTGCTGAAAAGCAAGACAGACTAACAGCAACACCAGAGATTGAGGAATAAAGTATAACAGATGCGTTTTAATCCCCCAAACACACAAAACACATAAAGACTCACACACACACACACACACACACACACACACACACACACACACACACACACACACACACACACACACACACTCAAACATACTCGTGCACATATTATTAAGAGTCAGCTTGCACACCCACTGAAAGAAAGAAAGCGTGCACAGAGAAGAAATAGGAAGCAGACACACGGGCAGACCGACACACCGACAGACAGACAGGCAGTTAGACAGACAGGCAGATAAACTAACAGATAGATGGACAATGAACAGACAGGTGATAGACAGACAGATAGGCAGACAGACAAACGGATGGACAGACAGAAAAGTAAAAAAGACAGATGACACACAGACAGACAAACAGATGGACAGACAAATAGGCAAACAGACAGACAACAGAGAGACAGATAGACAGTTGGACAGACAGACAGACAGATGACAGACAGACAGACAACACAGCTGACAAACAGACAGACAGAAAGAAAGGCAAGCAGACAGACAGACAAACAGATGGGCTGACAGATAGGCAAACAGATAGATGACAGACACATACGGAGAAGGCAAATATTATATTTATTGCTCCCGTCTCAGACGAATCGATCAGCAGAATTCATCTCCTTCCGGTACGCGAAGCAGAAAAGAACCAGAGGGAAAAAGGAAAGGGGATTGGATTGGTTGGGGGGGGGGTTATCGAGGGAAGAGGAAAGGGGTTGCAGCGAGACGCTCAGAAACTTAGAGTTTAAGGAGGTGAAGGGTTTGGAGCTAGTTCGCTATTGTTTGGAGCAATTAAAAAGAGTTAAGGCAGAGGACACAAGAGGGGTGGGGGTGAAGGGCAGGTCATAAGGACTACCGGGATTTCTTCCATTTCGCCCACAGAGATCAGAACTGAGGCAATAATAATATTATTGTGTCTTCCATATTATATTCTTCTCTTTTTTCTTCACGATTTCAAATTATCATCAATCCACACATCCCTCTCTGCATTCGTCTCCGCACTGGTCTACCCATCCATACGGCCACTCATGCCTTAACATATGTATGCCTATCTGTTAGTCTATCCAAAATCTTCATTATAATTTCCTTTATCTGTCAACCTATCTATCCCTGTACATCTATCTCTGTTATACACGTATCAAGAGCACCCGCCTCTCTACAAATTGGACTATCTATTTATCTATCTATCTATCTATCTATCTATCTGTCTGTCTGTCTGTCTGTCTGTCTGTCTGTCTGTCTCAATCTGTCGGTCTGTCTCAATCTATCGGTCTGTGAATCTGTTTGCCTGTCTGTATGTTTATCTATCTATTTCTGCAACGACCCTTCCCCTGACTAAAGCATTCCAAATCATACTTCATTTGAAAAGAGAGCAAAGAAACAAACATTGATCTCTTTACCAGGCGCAGTTTTATTTTAGTTTTAGTGAGACTTTTACAGCACTTAAAACACAATTAGGCTCTATAAGCACCGTATCTACCCTCATGCAAAAGAGAATCTCCCTGCAATACAACCTCCACCGTCTGGTAACACACACACACACACACACACACACACACACACACACACACACACACAC
>NW_004797313.1:315890-317303 GCF_000002075.1 Aplysia californica | reverse complement strand
GGGGCGCTGCCTGGAGACTCGGAAACTTCCGCGCCAACTCACCGAAGAGAAGAAAGACTTGCAACCAGTTTCTTGCTTTACGATCGATGACCTTGCACATAATGCATGAGACAGGAGCAGCACCGGGCGTCTCTGGTCAAGGCCATAACACATACGTCAGGCACAACAAGGGAGAGACAGAATGCGAGTGTATTGGGAGGGGGAGGGGGGCTTATTATGCAGTCTACCGAATGTCCCTTTAAAAAAAAGTAACGTTTTTACATCCCATCGACAGAGGTTGGATCATTAAATTTTAAGACGAGGGGTCCGACTCTATGTGTCAGGGCCGAACCGGGCTGAGAGGGATACAAGATTGCGATACACTCGATAAAAATTGTCCCCACCCGGTAATCGAACTCCTCTCGTCTGCATGTGACGGCACGGTGGCAAACCGCTACATAACAGAAGCCTGTAAATATACATGTACTCATTCCACTCCCGGCCAGTTAGTTTCAGTGAAGAAGCGGGTGTTGGCGGGTGGTTTGGTGTGGTTTGCTCCTTCTTTCCTATCAAACATATATCGCCGAAAGTTATCTCTCCACCAACCTTTTGTGTTTGTTACTCTCTTGTAAGGCATCTAATGTTCAGCATTTACATGTACGATCTTATGGATTGCAAGTGCAAGTTAAAACGTTTACTGAAACTAAACTGAGTAAGGAGAAGCACACCGACACTATAACGTTCATTTTGAGATGGGAGAGAGCAAGCCCGACAGACAGAAATATAAGAGGGAAAGTACAAAAAATCTACCAGTGGCGCTCTCCAGCTACCCAGTACTCCACGCCAGCTGAAGATATAACTCATCCATTGGTTGAACAACATACACACATGAAATCTATTCTCAGGCGCACATAATTTGTGGTGTTAATTGAAATGGCAGGTCACCACCGCAACCGTACCCATTTTTTACTCCTCTATCTACAGGCTCTGACTTACGGTACGGCTTTTTGCGTCTTGACAGATGATCTTGAAGCTGTGTGCATGATACAGCTTTTCCTGGGTAGTAGTACACATAGACGAAGTAGACGACCACAGCACCAACTTCCCTTCCTTCAGATCTTGACTGCCTTGACATGTTCCAAACGAGGTTTTCGTGTGTCATGTTATATTCACTGGCTTCTGTGGTGCAGCAGTTAGGCGCTTCACTGGTGCATGCAGGAAACCCCACTTTGAATCTCCAGTAGGGAGAACATTTATCTATCATTCTGCGGGGAAGTTGTACCCCTCTCAGCCCGCGTTGGCCCTGGCAGGCAGGATCAGAAGTCCGTCTCCTCAATGATCTAAATTGTGTCAACGGGGGCGTAAAGACACCTACATAATTTAGGATATTTATACAAACAAAAGGCGTTCCTCAATAGCCACAAGCAGTATCAA
>NW_004797313.1:312141-314448 GCF_000002075.1 Aplysia californica | reverse complement strand
GGCGCTGTAGAAATATATAGGATTCTCACATTGCACGGAAAACATACAAGTTGGATTGGTAGGTGGAAAGGTGTATTTCGTCACGTACTTCAGTCTATCAGTGCGGAGTTTGAAATGGTACATTTTGTATCTCACTTGGCAACCCATAGGCCTGACAGGGCCTCATAGATACGTACGTGCGCGCACACAAACACACACACACATACACACACACACAAGCACACACAAACACACATATACACAAAAACAACACACACAATGATTTACAGACGTGCGTGCGCGCACACACACACACACACACAAACACACACACACTCTCTATACTATCTGTCTCTCTCTATGTACCTACGTCTTTCTCTCTCTCATACTCACAGAAACATACACACATAAACATACAACTATGCTTCCACTCTCCGTCTCTCTTTCAAAAGAACATCAGCACCTAGGAAAATATAAAATGTTAACAACACTGTATAGCCATCACTAGGTATCAACAAATTGTATTCTTATCACTCAAATGACACTATTTATTAGTTCTCGGCTCGTTCAAGCCAGACTGCGAGTCATCTATACCCAGTACATTAATACAATTATTCTTCATGATTGTCCATATTTGACAAACTGCTGTAGCCATTTATTAACAAAACAAACAAACAACAAAAACAAAAACACAAAAACACATTTCTAAGTCCTGTGCTCTTGTTTCCTCTCAACAATGTTACCATAAAGTGACAAACTCCGTACGTCATATGTTTACCTAATGCACTTTGTACGCGTTTCAATAATAAGATTACGAGAGTGTGTCGACATTATTTGGAATGCAAACACAAGGGCATTCCTTTTTCATTCGGAACGGCAGCAAAAATTAGCCCTTCTATAAAGAGATCGTGTGTCGTGTCACACCACGCCCACAACGCATACAACAGGTCGAAATATATAAGGTTTTATGCAGCGTGCAGACAAGGATGCACCGACTTGATTTGATAGCCGGGCGGTGACTTTAAAGTTTAAATAATGTTTAGGAGGCGGGCTTTCGACATTACCTGTCAGGGCCAACCCAGGCCGAGAGGGATACAGCATCCCAACAGAAAGAAGACCGAGATACTCGATTAAAATTTCTCCTCAATCAGGAATCGAAACTCGGGTCTCCTGTGTGCGACAGCCAAGATCCTAACCGCTAAACCACAGTCGACGGTTGGGTTGTGACGACCTCGATATTGACAGTTACTCCAAAGCCCAGAGGCTCTCAGTAATGCCTGCATAGTGTGCGTAGTTGGCACGGCTTTTAGGTTGGTAGTCACTGCGGTGTGTCCCTGAGCGGGACCAAAAAAAAAAAACGTAGCTCAAAAACAGGGCGCTGTACTGCGGCGACCAGCAACAGTGTTTTCATTGTAAGTGTATTAGTGTGCTATTTTGGATCAAGTATCATTGATCTATTACTGTATGCATTTATCTATGTTCTTAAGCTTTTTTATGCAGTATGCACGTTATTGTGAAGCAAATCTCCCCCACAGGAACCAATAAAAGTGGAATTTACTTCGTCGCCTTTATTTGGTACAAAATGGTTTTGACATTTTCAAGATGACGCTCGTCAACGAAGTGGTGAAACTGTTGTGAACTTGAAATGTTCCGCGTCACCGGTTCTCTTTATTGCAATTACAGTATCATTACTTTTGTAAGACCGTTCTTTCTAAACAGTAATTCATGCAGAAGGAACTATACCGAAACACCTTTCCAACACTGGACGGGGCACTTGAACGCACGTTTAGCCTTTCGATTTCAACAATGTGCGATTATCGTTTTCGATTTCGACAAGGCGCGATTATCATTTCAATTTCGACAAGTTCGCAGTATTGGGCGCACACCCTATTAAAAAAATGTCGGCCTGCTCTGTGACAAATTTGTCACTGAAGCCAAGATGACGCCATGATAGTGAGTTTCACTGAGGAACGCCTTTTTCTTCAACCGTTTAGCCGTGATATGTAATTACATGTGCTTTAAAGCAAACGCTTCGTGGAATCAATCACTTTCAACAAATATTCTTTCTCTACTCTAAAAGAGTGCGCGCGTGTGTATGTATGTGCGTGTGCGTATGTGTGTGCGTGAGTGTGTGTGTGTGTGTGTGTGTGTGTGTGTGTGTGTGTGTGCGTGCGTGTATGTGTGCGCGCGCCGCGCGCCTCTGATCCTCGTTTTTCACTAAAAATCCACACAGAAATGTGTTCTTAAATGGACGTAAAAGGTTTCGAGCGAACATACGAAAATTCTGTTTAAAAATTTGCCATGCCGGTGGAAAAATGCAAGTTTGTT
>NW_004797313.1:309551-311273 GCF_000002075.1 Aplysia californica | reverse complement strand
ACACACACACACACACACACACACACACACACACACACACACACACACACAGAGAGAGAGAAAACTAGCAGTTTCTCAGGACACCATAGCTTTGGAAGTCACCATTTTCTCGCTAATTTCACCTCTGAAACCAGGCGACCCCCCACCTCCTTCAATCACAAATATCTCGACTTACATTCAAGATAAAAGGGTATTTTTTTCTCATCAAAAGCACCACAAATGAACAGGCTTTAGACGATACCCATAACTCCAAAATGCCCAAAATAATCGACGAGCGCCTGATTCCACCGCGTCGTGACTAATATGTCCACTGGTGTTTGTGCGCACGATATACATAGTGTCGTTACGGGGACTTTTGCAGAGGTCAAGTCGCTCCTGATTCAGTTCACCTCCTTACTTACTGGGTTTTTGCTGGTGCAGTACGCGTTTGACCAGTGTGATTGTTTTACGCCCCCATTGACATAATTAGATCAGTCAGGAGTCAGGAGGGCGGTTTCTTTGAACCTGACTGTCAAGGACAGCCAGGGCCTCGGGGACGTAGCTTCCGGGCAGAATTGAAATGCCTGTAATAGGAATTTGACCCCCCCTATCCATATCTTAACTTCTAAACACCACCTCTCTTCGTCTTTTTCATTATTATTATTATTATTATTATTATTATTATTATTATTATTATTATTATTATTATTTTTGTTATTATTATTATCATAATTTGTGTACATCGCCTATTTCTTTATTTTTTTACCTTTATACCCCCCCACCTCCCTTTTTGTTTTTTGAACCTACCAAAATGAAAAAGAGATAAAATAGCTTTTAAAAAAAAGTAAAATATGCGCTTCTTTATTCAAGTTCAGACCTTTTTTAATGAAGTGGTATGCACATTTCAAACCGTTTAAAGAGAATTTTATATTTTTTAAAAATAGAATGGGTCTTTTTTCCGTAGTGGTTATAGCTTGTGACAAACACATCCACCTGCAGTGTGTTAAAAATCTAGAGGGATAAGTAGTCAATGACTTGCATTATGTCTGTTTATTTCTCGTGTGGGCCAGAGAAAACTCCTTCTGAAATTTAATAGACCGTAATAAAACGCTTTAAATTATTTTTGTTCTATTCCTAGAGTTCCGTTTTAGCCAGATGCGTCGTCTTCGGTTTGTTTTTGCGAGTGGACGTTGAATTAGTGTTATGTTTTTAAAACTATTATTTTATTTTATTTATTTATTTTACAGCTTATTGAAAGGTGTAGACCGCTTAGAGGCAGCTTGTCTACTTGGATTTATAAAGAAGAGAAAATCCCGAGGATTAAGGCAGATCTATACAAAAATAAACGTGACGATTTCTCTGGAGGAAAACGGATGCAGCGGTATATGTGTGTTTGAAAACTAAAGACATAACTTCAATATTATTTCTCTCGGAAAAGCATTTCAAGGAGATTTGTTTGGATAGCGTTGAAGACAGATTTATAAGAAGGTGAGTAAGAATGTACAGTGTTAATGAGCTTTTTTTCCCTTTTTTTCTTTAAAAAAAAAAAGTTACTTTAATGATAAGCCAATCCGCGTTAAGTCATGATGATAATTTGCCTAAGAGAACATGGCACAATATGGCTTCTGTTGTGTTTATGTATGTTTTTGTTTAGAAACAGTTGAGAAAAAATATGGAAAGTCAGCCAAAGAAGGATCAGAAGAAAAGAGAATAAGAGAGAAAGAGGGAGGGGAACACACACAG
>NW_004797313.1:308079-309451 GCF_000002075.1 Aplysia californica | reverse complement strand
AATAATAATAATAATATAGCATTTGTATGGCGCAAATCCCCGCTCAACAGCAAGCTCTATGAGCTTCACAATCTATACTATTACCCAGCAGACCTGAGAGCATTCTGAAACAACCTCAACTTCCAGGGAAGCATGCAGTGCCAGCAGCTATTTATAGGCGCTAAAACACTAATATATTGACAAGATCTTTCGCTGTCTATGGCCGGGTACCCATTTCCACCTGGGTGAAGAGAGGAAAATTCGTGTAAAGTGCCTTTCCCAAGGACACAACGTCTGGCCCTTGACTCGAACCCCCGAACCCGCAACCTCACGATAATAAGTCCGGTAGCCTAGTCACAACTACGCTTCAAGAGGTAAAAAGTGGAGGTTAATGTTGCTGCTAAATGACAATGATAATGGTAACAAAAACAATAATAGAAACAACAGCAATAACAATAGTAATAAGGACGAAAATATTAACGATACACAATAATATTGTAATGGCAACAATAATGATAATAATGATAACAACAATAACAATATTAACTCTATTACGACTAATAATAGACAAAAGAACCATGTATGGTCTGCATGATGCCACAGGTAGGTTCTGCCTCGACTTATCCCCCCCACCCCTGTCTCCTGATCACTTTCTGTCTGTTTGTCTTGCTCTTTCCGAGCACTAAATGACCATTATCGTACCGACAAGCACCGCCTGCACAATAGGGCACAAACAAAACTACAAAGGATCTCAAAGGAACCTCAAAACAAAATCGGCCACGACTTCAAGCAGCACTTAGTATTCTAGGTGTACATTTCCAGTCTCTCTTTCCGACCCACGGTGTATTTACCTGGGTTTCCTTTCTTCCTGGTATAACTGAAAAGGCTTCGTCAGAACGCAGCCCAAATGGAAAGCTTTACTGTTGGTCTGTTTTCAGACGAGGTCGGCCGATGGCCGGTGGAACTTATAAATACCCCCCTTATTTTTCCGGAATAAAGCAGATGAATGTGATTTTTACGAGTTTGGGTTTCCCTTTTTTTATATTTAAAAGAAGAAATCTGAACAAATCAATTCGTGGTGTCTAATTGTGGTGTGCGTGTGAATTGTGTTCAGTGGTGGAGTAGCTACATAAAGTGCTCAGAAAATAGCACCTCGTGTTCACAAACTATCTAAGAGAGGTTCAAACATTTTATTTCTATTTATAGTAAACTTAAACGTTGCAATGCTCGTCACTTGAAGCTCTCGCCACCGTCGTATTCCAAGAGTATACTTTGTTTATGTGAGAGGATTTGAAGATTTACAGTGCCATTCTAGTACATTTGTAGTGGATGATGGATAGAGAGATTGAGAGAGAGAGAGAGAGAGAGAGAGAGAGAGAGAGAGAGAGAGACA
>NW_004797313.1:306792-307979 GCF_000002075.1 Aplysia californica | reverse complement strand
CTGTGTATATAGATAGATAGATATATGTGTGTGTGTGTGTGTGTGTGTGTGTGTGTGTGTGTGTGTGTGTGTGTGTGTGTGTGTGTGTGTGTATGTGTATGCGCGCGCGACTTGGTGTATGATTTTAAGCGTGTATGCATGCGTACGCATGTGTTCCTCCATTATCAAGCATTTCAATCTGACACTAGCTACATGCACACTGCAGAAGCCGGAGAAAGGACACTGCCATTTTTGGGCCTACTCCTATATCATAAAAACTAATGAGCATTGTCTCTTTACCACTCTATATCATTCATTATTCACTGTAAATAATCAACGCCCCTTTCAACACTGTAAGGTTGTTTATTAATTATTATAAGAGGCAGGATCTCCAAATTTAGAATCTAGCACCGATATGGCCCAGACAAAAGGGCAGACCGAGAGCCTTAAAAGCTCCCTAAAACAACCTGATGTTCAGAAAGCCCTATTGGATATTCGAACCATGGCCATCCCCTCAGCAGTCCAACATGATAACTGAGCGAACAGTGCGCCCGCCATAGTTTTCATTATATATCAATTTGTTTCGTTTGTTAAAAATGGCCATTTAGTGCTGGGAAAAAGTAAAACAGACAGACAGAAACAACAAAGGCAAAGCAAAGAAGTAGGGCCAACCAGCGTCACCCTCCAACCACTCGCATTCAATATCAACGGGGTTAAAGAAAGAGAATAGACTGTAGAAGAAATTGCATAAATTATACAAATCAACTCCTGTCGCTATGACAAAAGCGCCGCCAACTGCGGGAATGCGTTTATTTCAAAGGCTAACATCTAAAAGTATCCACTTTCGTCCCATTAACGACCATTGTGTCGTTGTCTAGAGGTAAACAAAAAGCTTCTCCCAATCCATTCCTGTATACGCATCTTGATAGAGAGATATCTACAATGCGTCTTCTCTTCTTTTCTTGCAGACTTCTTCGTAAACAGGATCATAGTTCGTCCACAATTGAATAGAATACGGATTTATTCTGGCTTTGTCGCTGGCTGGTTAGTGCACTGGGTTCAAGCGCTCGTAAGTGGGTGGCCCCTAGGAATTCTTTCGCAAGACGCATTTAGACTTCTCTAAAAAAAAAAAAACAACAACCCAAAAAACAGGGAGATACACTCTGGATACAAATCACAGGTGTTGAGTTACTTGTTTTTTTGGGGGG
>NW_004797313.1:304331-306567 GCF_000002075.1 Aplysia californica | reverse complement strand
CCGCCGCTCAGAACGCCCCGTTGGATATTCGAACCGTGGCCATCCGCTGTATATTGTTCCACTAACCGACTATACAACTACCCCAATGGTAGGGTGCTCCCTCTACGCCAGCATCTCTCCTCTGACATACTCTTATGGAAAGCACTATTCCCAGTGACACTGGGAATAGGCCCAGAAACTATTCCCAGTGACACTGGGGATAGGCCAAGAAACTTTTACCAGTGACACTGAGAACAGACAGACCCATGAGATCTAGCCTTTTGTTCCCACACTGATCTACATGGGCATGATTGTGATGGGTCACTAAACTATATCTAATTTAGATCTAGATTGTAGATCTAACTAAGCTTAAGTAGATTCTGGTGTGAGTAGAAGATTTTTTTTAAAGAAAAAGAAATGATCATTCTAGATCTGTTTTTGCTTGTTATTCAGTCGTAATTTAAATGTACGTGTAGATTTAGTTCTAGATCATAGAGTTAGGCTACCCCCTTTTAAACCTATAGTGTACATCTATGATCTAGGTCTACATACGGATTTTGGAGACCACGGTACAGGACAGATAGAAATCCTTCTCGATTCTTCTTTCTTAAACTAGATCTAGTTCTAGATCTAGACTAGATCTCTATTCTACGGTCAAGTCTAAACCCTAAGTAAGAGAAGAGAACAAAAGTACTGAACTGAAATGAGAAGAGAGTCTTTCAAGGCTACAGTGCAAAGCCTTCTGATTTTTTTAATGCAAAAGAGTTCCCTTGTCACTGGGAATAGTTTCTGTACCTATCCCCAGCGTTAATGGGTATAGTCACTTCGTACTCTTATATATAGTTCTTATAGTAGATGGTTCTACGGCGCTCGCAACTGCATAAGGTCATATGATCGTCACGGAGTGGGTGTCAACAGAGAAATCTTTATAGGGAATCAGACTTATTCAGCTCACCTCTCTAGCTTCAACAGCAGAAGGTCTGCTTCGACTATCAAGGCATCCCAAAAATAGCAGGTCACAAGAGAGTGACAAACATACAAAAGAAGTAGAGGTAAAATGACAATAGTAAGGATTAGAAAAGAAAAAGCAGCAGTTCCCTGTTGTAGATCAGGCACAGTTATCAGCGTGACATGAATCAGCCCATTTACAATTCTACTGTGCTTGAACTTGAACGAGAAATGTCCCCCCTTTGGGAATGGCATAAAGACTACAGTCAGGGGCACTAACCCGGGGGGCTGACATACTCTGGGAACCCTTCTCAAAGCTAATACTTCATTATTATTATATGTTGTTTTCAGTACATTTCTCTGTGAGATAAGAAATGATATAGGTTTAATAGGCGGACACATCTCTCTCGAACAATTTATTGACCAGTTTTGCCAAGAGTCCCCCGCCCCCCCCAAAAAAAATTTTTTTTAAAAATTAAAAATTAAAAATGCTTATACACAAAAACAAAACACACAAAGAGTGTACGGTCAGCCTTTTATTTAACCAATCAGTGTCTGCGCAGGGCGAGAAAAACATTCCTAAATTCACTTATATTCTACTTTTACTTTTTTCCGGCCTCCTGCTGTTACCTTGGGGTATTGAGTGGAGAAGAAAAACGTCTTTCTCTTATTTCCTGTATCGCCTGTTGCATGATTATGTTGTTCTGGACTAACGTTTCTATAACCCTTTTCATCCATCTTTGCAAGCACGGCCTGCCCCTTCCAAATAACAAAATGTTTTTTTTTTTTTATTTTTTTTTACTTCTGCTCTTTTTGAGTTAGCAAATCATCCAATAGCAAAAGTACCCAGAACCAACACTGAAACGAACTGACGAGCCCTGAATCAATGGGTGTGCAAACTTCGAGATTTTGGGGTGGTTTTTTTTTTTACGTTGAAGACGGTGCTCGCGCGTTTAATGGAAGATATTAACATAAAACTAATGGTTCTCCAAGGGGTTTCCATCTCGAATGACGTCGCGCCCAAATGATCCTCTTTCGAGGAATGCAAGCTTAAAACAGCATGACGTGGTAGGAGGGTACTACTGTTAGGTAGTATTTCTTTACTCTGCTTTCGATCTGTTGTTACTGTCTGTCTATCTTAATTGTTCCCAGTACTAAATGGCCAATATGGTGTCAATGTGCTTCTCTTTATCAATTAAAAAAATCAAAAGCTTCAAATATTCTTATTAAACACTAGATCTATCTATCTATCTATATCTATCTATCTATCTATCTATCTATCTATCTATCTATCTATCTATCTATCTAT
>NW_004797313.1:302399-303748 GCF_000002075.1 Aplysia californica | reverse complement strand
AGAGAGAGAGAGAGAGAGAGAGAGATAGAGAGATAGAGAGAGAGAGTGAGAGAACAATGATTGCAAACATTTCATACCCTCAACGACACAATTTACATTAATAGGGCGGCGGGCTGCTGTCTGCATCAATCCGAGCTGAGATAGACACACCGTCTCAGTTGAACCGTGAGATACTCGACAAAAGCCTCCCCACTCGACTAGGGAAACGAACTCACGTCTGCGTTTGACGGAAAAGCAGCTATCCGCAGTATCACAAACCGGCGCAGAGAGAGAGAGAGAGAGAGAGAGAGAGAGAGAGAGAGAGAGAGAGAGAGAGGGAGAGAGATAGACAGACAGACAGACAGACAGAGAGAGAGAGTAATATCTAAGTAAGTCTTTAACGGTACATGATGGTACTGGCAACACAATAAGGTCATATATAAGTGCTGAAGAATAGAGGTTTTACGAGAGGTAACAAACACAAAAAGGAAGGTGGAGAGATGAGGACGATAGATGTTTGATAGGCAAGAAGGAGAAAATCACACTAGTTCACCCTTCAGCCACCCACAGAAACAGTAAAACGAGTCAGGTCGGTTTGCAAGCCAGATTGATGGCGCAAAGCGGCTATCGTGGCACAAGCCGATCGCGCCGGACTCTTCGACTAAAAAACAAAAGCGTTTCTTTCAGGAGACGAGTCTGGCAATCGACCCGACCCGACCCGACCGACCCGACACGATACCAGCCGCAATGGGCACCCGGCATAAGAGATTTAAGAGATTTGGGGAGGGGGAGGGTAGAATGTGGGGGTAGAGGTAGGCGATAACAAAGGTATGGATTGAGAAGGGAGTGGGGGTCACACTGCCTTCGAACATTTCTTAAATCACATGTTTCGACTTTTACTTTTACTCATTACAAATCATTCAGGCCCCACTATTTATAATTCAAAACACATTTAACAAATTGACACCAGGCGCTCCACCTCGAAACAAAAATGATAACAACACCCAATGAAAACAATACAAAAATTAGCACGTTCGATTTTTTCCAAACAGAAAAGAAAACAATGAACAAAATTATTAAAAAATAAAAAAACAATAATAAATTTAATTACGGTGAAAGTGCAAAAATAGTACATGTACTACAATAGAACGGGGAATCGTGATCCATGTAAAAGGTAATTACAGTAATCACTTTCAGAAAGAAAAATCCTGAAAGAGAAAAAAGGTAATCATAACGTGGTTTTGAGAGACCGATTTTGAAAGAGCGACGGATGGGAAAAGAAATAGAGAGAGTGGGGCAGCACACAGACGCGCGTGCACACACACACACACACACACACACACACACACACACACACATATTTATATATA
>NW_004797313.1:297060-300927 GCF_000002075.1 Aplysia californica | reverse complement strand
TGGGTGGGCGGGTGGGCGTGTGTTGGTTCGCGCGCGCGCGCGTGTGAGTCTCAGAAAAAAAATCGTAGCTTTTACCGTGTTGACAAGTCACGCACTAAAGGCCTATAAATCAAAAATTGTTAACCATAAAAGAAGAAACAGAAAAAAGAAGACAAAAACAGACCGCGATGACGTAGCAGGGGCACGTCATCCCATCATGTGGCGTCAGTGGCCTGATGGCCAGCAACGGAAAAGACCGACATAGCTCCAGTCACGACTGACGAGTTGACAGCGAGTTTCAATTCCCGAGAGACAAGACACGCTCTTGCGCAATCCGGTTATCAGCATGTCGTGAGAGGGACGAAAGGGGAAAAAAGGAGGGGGGGGGGGGGGCGGAACCAGAGTGTGAAAAGCTGTCAATGGCCAACAAAGTGGGTCAGGCACGACTCGTTCCACCAGTCTGGTTCGCACGGTCGGGTCGGGTCGGGTCGGGTCAGGTCGGCTCGGGTCGGTAAGGTGGTTTGGCCAGCAGTGTAAGCTTATCAATCAAGGGGAAATTTCGGAATGTGTGGACTTTGGTCCCTACATGATATATATCTATCATCGGGCCAATGGGTCAGAAATAATTGCATAATTTCCCACCAATCACTCACCGGTACTTGGGGACCTATTAAACACGACTTTGGGAAAAGAGAATAATAATTCTAGCTATACGGCAGTTCAATAGATACCATCATTATTACAGGCGAGAGGATAAAAACAGAACTACATCGGTATTCCCCATGTTCGGGGTATTATAATTTTGTTGTTGTTGCGAGCCAGGCGTTGTTCCCTCTATTCTCATTTATTATCTTTTTAAAATGTAAGTGTTATATAACCCTATCGGCATACTTTAGATCATTAAGGCGGGGAGCTTCAACCCTGCCTACCAGGACCAACCCGGGCTGAGCGCAGGGGCCTGTAGGTTTGTGGGAGGTTTTACCTAACTGTAGAACACACTTTTTAGTTTTAGTAAGAGTTTACGGCACTTGTAACACACTTAGGTCATGTAACAGCCGAAAAGTAACGGGGTTACAAGAGAGTAACAGACACAAAAAAGATAGATCTAGAGGAAACTCAAGGACGATGCAATATGTTTGACAGGAGAAAAAAAGGAGCAAACTACACCAGAGCACCCGCCAACTACCCTCGAACACACTCTAAAAAGAGAACTCACAGTCTTGTTCGCAATTTAGTCGACACAATTGGGTTATAGCAGAAAAAAATCAGACTGGCTAAAGTACACTTATCGAACAAATTAATTAGCTAAACAACAGGACTTAACTCTTAGTTCATGTATACGGCGCACCAGTTCAGCTGGCTCATTAGATCACCCAGAAGTTTACAGTCACAACCAAAATCAACCAAACCTCAGCAACATCACCTTTTCTGTTATTTAAAAAGCCAAATGTTTATTGCCTGTCATTCATTTCTATTCAGCTAGGTGTTTATTTAATGCAAACAGGTTAAACAGGAGCGGAGTTATTAAAGGGGCATTTGCGATACTGAAAACTTTGGACAACAAAATAGTTTGGCTTTGTACGAATGATGAATAGCTTTCCGTAGAGTAGGAGTTAATGTGTCGTGTGATATGGGGGAAAAGTCGTGGTTTGACTTGTGCAATCGATCATTCCACGCCGTCACTACCGTCAGCATAACACTATTGCAACATATCATGGGGAAAAATACTACGCATTACAGGGCGGTCATCGTTCACAGTATATATATTTCTTAGTTTACAGGACACATCATCCCTTGTTCGCGAGGGTCCATCGACATTATTTATTACTATTTATGAAGGCAAAATATCCCCCCAACCCCGCCCCGCCTCCCACCATCCCCTCAACTTTCTCGTGAGCGAAATTTAGTCCTTGTAATGAGAGATGTTTTACGCTCCCATCGACACGATTCATATCATTTAGGAGGCGGGCTGTTTCAAGTTTCAACACTATCTGTCATGGCCAACCGAAGCTGAGAGGGACAGTGTAACAGATAGTCGATTAAAAAAACAATATCCGCACTTGGGGATCCAACACCTTCTGCTCGCGACGACAGAAGCTACGCCACAGAAGCCAATCAAAATTTGGGAGTATTGAGGTCTCTCAACGATGAAAAAAACCCAAACCATTCTACAAAGAGAGAGAAGGATTCCGCTTGTCGCACAGCTGTCGTCAGCTATTTAGCAAGTTAAACACAATCGAAGAGGTGTGTCGAACTCGAGGACGGCCTATAACAACCTGACTGTATTGGAATGAGAGTTCAAAACTCTTTACAAAAATGGCTCATTCGTTGTCTATCAACCGAATCCCATAACGACATACATTAAGAGCTCTCAGCGGCTAGAGAGCATAATGTGTCACTGTCGTGTAGCGGTTTGGTACGTCGACGACGCTACTGAAGACCCAAGTATGAATTTGATACTAGATTGCTGAGAATTTTCATCGAGTATCTCATTCTTTCTTCTGGGATTTTGTATCCCTCTCAAACAAGGTTGACCCTGACAGGACTGATCAAAGCCGGCCACCTAAATTATCAAAATTGTGTCGATGGGGGCGTAAAAGCACCTACTTAAAACAAAAAGCACACGTCCTCAGGCTGAACCCTGAAGCATGGAGACAAGCACGCTTAATCTGTCACAGCGGTAGCTTTTCTTTTTTAGTAAAGAAAAGTTCATCGACAGAAAAATGGTCAGTCAGGGATGGGAAAAAGTAAGACATACAGAAGCAACAGAGGGAAAGTAAAGAAGTAGGACCTAGAGGCGCCCTCCAACTCCAACCACCCGCCAAAGGTACTTTGAAGTTTGTAATGGGGAGAGCGATTTGGATGTTTGCTTCAGTCAGAGTTTTACGGCACTTGCAACAAAATTACATCTTTACATATACCCCCCGCGGGTGCCACTGACTGGTGTCTTTAAACTTTAAGCCATTCCCAAAGGGGGGACATTTCTAGTTCGTGCACAGTAGAATTGTAAATGGGCTGATTCATCAATGTCACGTTCATAACTGTGCCTGATCTATAACAGGGAACTGCTGCTTTTTCTTTCCTAATCCTTACTATTGTCATTTTTCCTCTGCTTCTTTTGTATGTTTGTCACACTCTTCTGGTTCTGGCCCACTATTTCCGGGGTGCCTTGATAGTCGAAGCAGACTTTGTTCTGTTGAAGCTAGAGAGGTGAGCAGAGTAAGCTTGATTCCCTGTAAGGATTTCTCTGTTGACATCCACCCCTTGGCGCTCATATGACCTTTTGCAGTGGCGAGCACCGAAAAATCTCTACTAAAACTTTTCAAAGATTATAGATGTTACAAGAGAGTAACAAACACAAAAATGAGAGATAAGGACGACAGCTGATGTTTGATAGAAAAGAAGGAGCAAACCACACCAGAGCACCCACCAACTACCTACGGGCGATTTAGAAAGCCGAGATTCTACTTTACAGAATCGACTCTCTAGCAAGAGTACAGAGTGAACAGGAATGTGTCTCCCTTTGCGGGAGGTACGAAATTAACAATTCAAGCTAGATAAGACCCGACGCTATCAAGACTATGCACTTGCAGGACAAAGCCAAAGGCTGACTATAATTTATTCGCTAATATTATTATGGTTAGGCTAAATGCACGCAGCGTTTAAGTAGTGAACACATTGCATATGATTTTACGACGCCAGAAAATTCGACCGTCCAAAGCGTATCACCATGCAATCACAGGAATAAACGTTGATCTTTGGAGACGTCATGAAAAATACGCCTCAGTTGAAACTCGATGTACCAAAATTAAAAACAATATTTATCATTGTTTTAACACTCCTCTCTCAAATGGTGAATTGGGTGCTTAGCAGCAGCAGCAGCAGCAG
>NW_004797313.1:293488-294777 GCF_000002075.1 Aplysia californica | reverse complement strand
CCCCCCCACTCCAGTCAAGTGGGTGAGATTATAAACACCATTGCAGCAGCTCAGCTCTGTAGACCAAAGTCATAGTGTGGCCTCGTGAATACATTTTCTGTTCTCAGGGCATCAGTATCTTACTTTCGCGGCAGAGTATGCAGTCTTATTTTTCCAACGTTCTCAGCACAACAGGGGATGTTTATCAACTCCTTTCAAGAGCTGCCTCAGAAATTCTTTCACGTAAAGCACCTGTTCAAGAAGACGACGGTGAGCTAAAGTGGTCGAAGAGTGACGAAGAAACATTGTGTAGATCATTTCAAAGGTGAGAGTGGGGCGGGTGGGGGTGTTACGTCCCAGTCTTTCAGGGTAAAGCCGGGCTAAGTACCTTAAATGTTAGTTTGAGTAAAAGGAATCGCATCGACACAATAATGGTCATCTAGTTCAGGGGGGGGGGGGGATAAGAAAGCCAGAAAGAACAGAAGAACAGACCAACAAGTGGCGCCCTCCAATCTGGGCTGAGTGATAAGTTCCATCAGAGAGTTTACAGTCGATCTAATGCTGCAAAACTCTCTGGTCTCACCAATGCATATATAGATTGTGACTCGTGAGACCTTCACCGACCACCATGAATGACATTAGCAGCAAAGACAGCGATTTCGCAAAAGGGGGCTTAATTAAAAAAAAAAAGGCTGGGCATTCGTCTGGCAATTCTTGTGTCTTGAAACACAGAGCAGGAGAGCGCACGCGAATTCTGGACAAAATAATATTATGCTCTAAAACAAAAAGGAAACAAAACTGCTTTCACGTACAGTTTATTCACAAAATGCAAGGAATTATTGTCGGAGGGAAGGGCTGCTTCTTTTTTAGACGAGAAAATGGGCGGGGGCTTCTGTAGTGTAGTCTAAACACGGACAAAAAAAAGAAGAAGAAAAAAGAAAGAAAATGAAAAGAAAAGAAAAATTTCAACATTCATCATCACGAGGATCAAAGCAGATTTTTCTTTCATCCAGATTAAAAAGAAAGCAATAACGTTCCTCTGATCTCTTTAACGGTATGTGTTTGGGGAGCCCATCCGTTCTCTCAAATAACGGGACGCCTACTGAAATCACACACTCAGCTCCCACGGTACCCCTCGTCCCATTTTCTTTCCCTGAAAGGTGTTTGCACCAAACACTTAACAGGTAATGCAAACACAAACATACATATTTATGAACAGGCAAGATCACACACACACACACACACACACACGCACGCACACGCACACACACACACACACACACGCACACGCACACACACACATACGCACG
>NW_004797313.1:288459-292000 GCF_000002075.1 Aplysia californica | reverse complement strand
GGGGGGGAGTGATGGTAGAATGTGCGCACCAGCATGATATTGTATCGCCTAATCACCACATCGCAGACGCCGGTTTAGAAAGCGTATATGAAATGCACATTAGAAAGAGGGATTTTATACAAGGACGAAAGGTGTTTGGTTGGGAAGGAGGAGCAAATCACACAAGAGCATCTGCCAACCACCCACTACATGTAATTATAAAATACTTGTATACACTCACTTCTTTTAACGATTCCTAGTCGCATTTATTTTACAACCAAAAGAAACTAGAAGTTTTAAGCGGGTCAGTAATAGGGCCTACTGGTTTCCTGCAACAGTTGGCCGAGTTCATTTTTTAACTCTCTATCCTGCATTAGCAGGTCACGAGCACCCATAATCAGAACATAATACTATTTTTACTATCTTCTCAGTGAGGATTTCGTTTTTGAAATCATGTAACAGCTAATTAGATACTACTGTGAGTCATTTTGAAGGAGGAGCATATATAATAACTATATATTATATAGTTCCTCATTTGAACAACTCAGTGAACTAGATCTAGGTAGAAAAATTCACAGAGAAAAAGTAAGAAAAATAATTCGGATTCCGCTAGGATTTTAAGAAGCCCCTGGCTATCTGATCAAGTTTGTGACCTACTGTGCTAGAAAGTTTTAGGCCAGTAAGACAAACACAACCCACCATTGAATCTGATTCTTGTAGCTAGTTTATAATTTGAAGTAAAGCCAAGAATTGACTTTTAACATTATTTAAACAGATCAGATATTATATAAAAAAAGAAAAGGAGGGACGGCAAAGTAGAAGTAGAAATTACCATGATCCAGTGACATCATGTATCAATCCAAATGACAGTAACATTAAGTACAAGGTCACAAGAAAACTGTCACTTTCTCTAGGGAAGGCACACAAAAACGACCTCATTTAATCAGAGCACGTTTCGCACTTTAGGCCACAAAAAATTAGCATGCTAATATATTAGCTGGGACCCATAAAAAGATATATATATATAGATCTAGTCAAGCTCATAATTTACTTTCTCATCTTAAAACCGAAATTTATAATATCCTAAATCCTTATGAATCACAAAGTTTTGAAAAGTACAGTAAGAGATTTAAATATGAGAGGAATTCAGTTCATTTTTTTTCATTCATTTTCCACAGTTTAGACGTATTACAAGTCAACAGCACTGTAATATCATTATGAAACTTTATATTATATGCCCCCTACCCGTTTGAGTAAATGCTTTTGAAAATTAAGAGCATACACATTTTAGTTTAGTAAGAGTATTACAGTACTCAACTGCGTAAGGTCATGATATAAAAGCCATAAAAAAGCGCACTTGCATGTTATACACTTGAGAGTGCAGGAAACCTTGGCAAATAGTTTAGTAGTGATGGATACAAGAATGAATGAAGTGGACATTACTAACTACTAGTAACTACTGAGCCTTGAGTGAAAGTCAGAAAGTCCAACAATTTGTTTGTTTGAGTAGAGAAACACATTGACACAGTATATAAAATAATGAGTGCTGGGGAAAATGTAAGACAGAGAGGAGGGAAAGTAAAGGAGTAGGCTAGGATCTACCAGTAGGCAGTGTTGTGCCCTCCAACCACCTGCAGTCCAACAATAACAATATGATAAAATGGAATCTGGTACAGTACTGAAGAAGACAACAGGACAAATTATAAAGGAATGCCAATTATAAAAGTGCAAGCTCATGTTTCAGCAAAGAGTCTACATAACAAGAGGGGCCACTTCTCTCTTTGAGCCAATTAAGTGTCCTCAAAATTTGGTGGCGCCCTCTTCGCAAAAGCGCACCCTTTGCGAACAGTTACCCTACTTGAGTTTTAAAAAATCAAAGTGAAACTAGCAAGTTTTTGAATAAATTTTGGAAGAACGCTTTTAAAAAATGGTTACGCTGACAAAAAACCAGTTCCGAAGGAAAGGGTGATTGTTTTCTTCGTTTAATTTGACTTTAGAATGAAAGGCGAGAGGTCATTAAAATTTTAAAAATTTAAAAACTCTACACTGAACGAAACCGAACTGCTGATGAACTAGATCTATATAAATAACAAAACATTATTAAATTACTGTCATTGGAATGATTCATCATAAGTAAGATTCTAGATCTAGTCTAGATTCTAGACCTAGATCTAGATCTAATCTAGATCTAGATCTAGAATCTAGAAATCTTTCTGTCTAGACTTCAAGTATCACTAGATTCTCTAGATCTAGATCTATATGTACTAGACTAGATCTAGATCTAGATTCTAGATCTAGATCTAGATTTCAGATCTGGAGATGTAGAATTGGGTAACGTTCTTAGAGAAACGAAAACCATCTAGAATCTAGATCTAGATCTATTGATGTTACTTCAACTTCTAAACTTCTAGATCTAGATCTAATGTCTAGATCTAGATTTCTAGATCTAGATCTATTAGATTGGTAACTTTTTTACCTTTTTAGTTTTAGCCTTTTATTTTAGCTCTTGATGATTGATGATGCTTGATCACGACTTGATCATCTTCATCAAGTTCATCTAGATCTAGATTAGATTCTAGATCTAGATCTATCAACTTTACAGAATATTTCCGAGGACGCAGAAACGGAGTTGTTTTTGTGCCTGTTGGTACGGGTGAAGAGACAATGTATTACATAAATATAGTATTTATGGCAGGGTTAACGCAATGATCAAAATTTATCGAAAGCCGACATATAAACATCATCTACTGGCGCAATTTTGATCCACGCCCCCGTCCCCGCCCCATCATTTATTGTGTTTTTGAGTGTTGTCATACAACAGTTCACCAGTCGAGCGGCAGTCAAAAAATTAAATAAATTATTATTTTTCGGACCGGTCGCAACTTACTTTTTTTTATGAGCACAAGGCAGAAAAACCAATTTCTTTTCACAAACTATATGAATTCGATCTCGGAGAATAAATTTAAGAGCAAAGCTCGAACGAATGAAATTTTCCCCAACACAGCTCACGAAGGAAAATATTCAAACAAATAAAATCTGGATTTACTTACGTTCCCAATGTGTCTTTGAACTCGTATTTCCGCCGTATATCGCTTTCTTTCAGTTTCTTGTCCGCTTCGTTTTTCTTCCCGAACAAAGGCATGTTTGAGGGAAGAAGAACACAATATGATCACAGACTACAAACATGAGACGCTAAAAAAATATCCAAGGTTCCAAGCGTTGAACGCAGCAGACTAAACAACCGAAGCGTACGTTTTCCCTCGTATGGTCGGTCTGTGACACACTCGTGAAGGAACTCCTGCGACACACAGTGTTATTCGGCCATTTACGACTTTGGTCACGTGATATACCAGAGGGCGCTAGTGTTTTGCATATGTAATTATCCTTACGATGGCGTTCTGATGCTGCTTTTGGAAACCATAGCAACGAGGTCGAAAGATGATCGTCGTGTTGATCTCGAGCGTGGTTTAATTATGCAAGAAACAGCAGCATCAACATAGATCTCCTTCTGTCTTAGGGGTACCACGACGGGTTGGCAAGGAAGATGAAAGGGAGGTGTGGG
>NW_004797313.1:287275-288359 GCF_000002075.1 Aplysia californica | reverse complement strand
TTTAAAATAAAAAAACGAATCAGATAGATCTAGATATCTAGAACTAGATCTAGATCTACTAATAATAAGCTCTTATACTTATATAGATATCTAGTGTAGTAATCTTATGTTAAAAAAAAAATTCGACTTGGCCTATAGGCTAGCCCTAGATCTAGAGTCTAGATCCAGTCTATGGAAGGAACAGTAAATTTTCAACAGGTTAATTTGTATTGCTTGCAAATAAAGACGGCTTGTAAATTTACACTGGTCACTTATTACTTTTCAATTTCCATGACAATTCGATCACAGCCCTCATTTGCAATTTAATAAATTTAAAATTCTTTTAACCAGCTTTACTTTTAGGCTGCTTACAACAACAGCAGCAACAACTGCCGCGTTGTGGGCAGCAGCAGCAGTAGCAACAATAACAACAACAACAACAACAACACCTAAACAACCACCACCAACAACAGTAAATTTAAGCTTTGGTCTATGGCACAATTTAGTAGCTTAACGTCGTCACACAAAATAACAAAATTAACTTACCCTGTACATTAGGCCTATAGCTTGTTTTATCATTAGTATGATCCTTATTACACACACTCATCGCTGCTGTCCCCGATTCCTTCTTTTTCTCTCCTCCTCCTCCTTCCTTATCTTCACCATCAACATATTCATCATCATCAGCGGCAGTATGGCCCTGCATCAAGCGAGAGAGCAGGTCATTCTATCCAGTCTCTTCATTTATTTGCTGAAAGGCTGCATCCTACTCTACCAGAGTTGGTTCTAAAGGCAGGGTCGGATTACAATCTTGTCTCCAAAATTAACTGAACCCTGCTGACGGTGGCTTTAATTACCATTTCCTATCACAGTCATACTTAACAATACAATGTCACCACCATGACCCCTTCTTCATTTCCCTTCCATTCATTTCTAAAAAGATATTCGAAAGTGTTGTTTTTTTCTATTTATTTGTTTTGTTGGGATTGTTTTTGTTCCTTTTTCTGCAGGCGCGCCTTTAATTTCAACTTTTATTCTCTTTAAAATTGTACACGTGTGTGTGTGTGTGTGTGTGTGTGTGTGTGTGTGTGTGTGTGTGTGTGTG
>NW_004797313.1:279626-286189 GCF_000002075.1 Aplysia californica | reverse complement strand
CCCCCCTCTCTCTCTCTCTCTCTCTCTCTCTCTCTCTCACACACATGCACACACACACAAACAAACAAACAAACAAACACACACAAACATACACATACAAACGTACACACTAAAGGTATTTTTGTTTGTTTTAGTAGAGGTTTTACGGCGCTCGCAACTGCATAAGGTCATTTGAGCGCCGAAAGGTATTTATTTACTAAGATTGCATTATGTGTTATTTCCTTTTCAAAAAGACGATAGACAACTGCCAGTTTAAATTGAACGTAGGAGACTCCCTGGTCAGATGTGCTAAGCCCAAACGTTTTAAATGTTTTTTGTTTGTTTTTCATTGCAGGCTCTTAATCTGTGGTATCGGTCGCATTATACGTTCGAGAACTATTTTTATGACTTGTAATTCTAATTCTAAACGTTGAAAAAAGCAAGAAAAGTACATTCTGTAGATACAATTTAAAAAAAATGAATTAAAAAAAAATCTCTCTCCTGAAAAGTTTTTCTTTCTGTGCTAAAAAAAATGAACGTTTTAAAAAAAAATCTCTCTCCTGAGGAGTTTTTCTTTCTGGGCTTTGAAAAGTTGATTTATATAATGTACACATTTACCGCTGCAGTAATTAAAGTGCAGGCGCTCCTTTAGCTCAGCTGGTATCATGCTATTCCACAGAGCAGGTGGCGCTGGTTCGAATCCCAGCCCGGGTGTTCTTGAATTCGGGTAAGCTATGTTTGTGAAATTTTCAAGGCTGTCAACTCAGTTGACTCGGTTCTATGGAAGATGGACGTTAAATTAGGATGCCCCGCCTCTTAAATGATGTAACAGGGTTGATAGGGACGTTAAACCGATACACTTACATCTAGATCTACTTAGGAACTGAAGGACATGAAGACAACACAGCGCTAAACTTGCTCGGGGACACAACGTCTTCCGCGGAAGTAGAAACTAAACGTCAATAATTTATGTGTGTCATCGTGGTGAAATCAGGTGCTCGTCAAAAATGATGAAATCCTTACTTTGACTCCATTAAAATTTTAGCAAATTTTCACCGGATTTTGATTTGGTTGGGCTCTTCACCTTTTATATGTCCATTTTAAAAACATTCTTGAGTTGATAAAAAAAAACAACAATGTTGAGCAAAGGGACCCCGAAAATGTAAATGTAAATTTGCAGTTCCAACGGACAAAACAGCTTATTTAGAACTCCCTAATTTTACCTCTGACACAAGGCGCCCCCCACCTCTTTCGATTGTTAATATCTCTGCTTCTATTCATGATAGATGGATACGTTTAAAAAAAATCAAATACAAGAAAAGAAAACATGTTTTAAGTTAAGATGATACAAATAACATCATATGCCCTAAAATTATTGATGAGCGCCTGCCTCTACCGCGTCGCGACACAGTAAGAGCAGCACAGCAGCAGCACAGTAGCAGCTGCAGTGTCAATAAATTAAGATTGCAACGTTACTTCTAACAGAGTCGCTGATATAAAAAGATTTGGCTTGAAAGTATACAGCGAGGTTTTACAAAGGAATGAGGCTGTCGTTCTTGTCATCTTTGTCAATGGAATTAGTGGTGCTGAATTCCTTCTGATCATGTGGTTGGATGGGGCTACACACGTCGATGCCCACGTCATGTACCTCTGCATACATGCGCAAAGGCTCCTACACGCACGTGAAGAAAGAAACAAAGATGGAGGGCGCTGGGAAGGGAGACGTTTATGGGAGGAGAGAGAGAGAAAGAGAGAGAGAGAGAGAGAGAGAGAGAGAGAGAGAGAGAGAGAGATGGGGAGGACAGTTTGAGTTAAAGAGGGAGACGGGAGAGGGTAGGAGAGTGAAAGATGAAGAGAGATAGATAGATAGATAGATAGATAGATAGATAGATAGATAGAGAGAGAGAGAGAGAGAGAGAGAGAGAGAGAGAGAGAGAGATTCTTTAATCTGATGTGCTGCACCAATTTATGTAATTGCCGAGTCGTATGTTAAAAGGTGTGGATGTTTGGGCTACAGGCTGTTTCTTAGTTACTTGTGAAGAGCATCAATTAGGTCACTACAATACAAAACTCTTGCCAACTGATGAGATTAGTTTTTTTTAAATTCCTTCATTGCTTTTGCTGAACTGAAAAATAAAAGATTTTGGGGGAAGGGTTATTGCAATATTTACCCCATGAGAAGCAATGCTTAGGGGGCTATAAAGTTATGTTGTTGACATAATGTTGCTCTTGAAATTTGAATTATTGATCAAAACACGTGGAGGCCTTTGTACTTTAAGTAATAAAATCGGACGAAACATATCTATGTAGAATGACAACAATCCGTGTAATAAAAAAAATGGGAAAAAAGGGCAACCTTTACCTAATGTTTCCCTCGTTTGACCAAGAAAGATGATTTTCTCTCCTTACAAATCTTTCCCTGTATCCTGTGAAAACACCGTGGACACAGTGAGTGTCAACACACAATTTTGTTATGTTATTGGCCTATGGGAAATTCAGAAGAAGACTCTATCTCGGTAACACCTCCCCTTAGGGGGCAGGCTGCTCTGACCTTGTCTGCTAGGGCTGGACTGAGAAATTCTAACAGATAGGCAGGTGCATGATACTTCATAAAATGATTTTAAAAGATATGAAATAAGATATTTTCTTCCTTATTTAAAGTTAAGAAGCAAACGCAAGATCTTTGGGTGCAACATTATGAAAATGTTTTCCGTAAATCACAGACTCTCAGTTAATGTAAAACGTCATCGTAATGGTTGCTCAACTCGAGGACACTGAAAAATGCTCAACAGAATGGCTGGAAAAATATTGCATCAACGTAGCGCAAACCCCTGCGCGAAAACAGGTCCTGTGTACTTTACAATTTCTTAGTATGGTGCCTCAACAGACCGTTTATTGCATTCTGAAATAGACTCAGCTTCTTGAGAGGCAATCTGTGCGAGCTGTTTTACTGACGTTACAAACACCACAATACTGACACGATCTTTCTATGTTTTAGCTGGATATCCATTTTCACGTGGGTGAAGAGAGGAAAACTTTTGTTATGTATCTTTTCCAAAGACACAGTACTGAGAGTTCAGACAGGGATCTGAACCTGTGATCTCACAGTTGCCAGTACGCCGGTCTACTAGCCAGATGATAGGTGGCGATGAGTACTACTTCCATTACACTGTAGTAAGAAATTTCAACATTTTCAAAAAACAGCGATAAACGGTGATCTTTGTCTTTCCTTTAAACAGTTCGAAGAATAGTTTCGAGTTTCGCCGTGATAAAGGAATGATTTTGAGATTACGGTGTGCCTTTACTCGAAATGAAGAACAAAAAGCAGTTGGGAATATTGGGGGTTTGAACCCGAGAAGGTTCTGAGCTTGTATTGCCTTACCTAGAATAACTCCTCGCTAGTCTCAGAGCTAACAGACCGGCGTCTGTGGTGTGGTGGTTAGCTGCTTCGCCACCGCTCACAGAGGACATGAACTCGATTTTCCTTTGGTGAAACCTCCCCGGGGGGGGGGGGGGGGGAGGATTTTTATCTAGTATCCTCACCCCCCCCCCCCCCACCAGGACAGTGCTACTGACTGAAGTTGTCTGTAGGCTATTCCCAAAGGGGGGATATTAACATGTTCTTATGCTCAGTAAAATTGTTAATGGGCTGATTTATCAATGTCATGCGCATACTGTGCTTGAACAACATAGGGAGAACTGCTGCCCTTTTCTTTCCTCATTCTTACTACTATCGTAATTTTTTAAATCTACTTCTTTTGTATGTTTGTCCCTCTCTCGTGAACTGCTATTTCCGAGGTGCCTAGAGAGTCGAAGCAGACTTTGTGCTGTTGAGGCTAGAGAGGTGAGCAGAGATAAGCCTGATCCTCCGTTTGGACTTCTCTGTTGACATCCACCCCTTGGCGCCGTAAGTAGTAAGTTTATTCAGTATTAAAGGCCACTGGCCCACATCACATCATATAAAACACTCATTTAATAAATTAAGTTTCGATAACGAATAAGTACACGTTGTGTCTCTTTTCGCGGGTCAAACATTGCATATTTCTGTCACTGGGCGGAGTCGGGTTGTAGGAATTAACAATTTCTTTTGATAGACAAAGTATGAACAATAGAAAATAAAGTGAAATTCGCCTTCAATTTCATGAGAGTTACACCTCTCACATAAGGGTGAATTTGTTGATTTCCACAGATAGAGATTGTTATTTAATGGAAGGCTATGAGTTTTTAACAAAGCTTTGACTCTTCTGTTCCAATACCGAGGGAGGTTGGTGATAATATTCAGCTGTTTCTTGAAACGGAACTGTAATAGAGAATACATTATACTTGCGACAGACTTTTCCCTCTATGTTCTGCACAGAGTAATGAACAAGTCAGCAAGTCTACTTTTAACTTCACTGAGAAATAGTCTAGTACTTCCAACACTTTGAGAAAACCAGGCATGTCCAAAACCCAGAGAAAATAATAGGTTTTTTAAAAACTTCAGTAGCCCAGTTGACTCTGTCCAGTTCTCAGGAACAATATAATTGTATGTAACATTTCTCTGGATATCTGCCGTTTTCTAAGTGTATACGTCTGCACCAGAATCTAATGACACAGTGCATGTAATCAGAACATAAGTTAGTTCTTCGCACTCCTCTTAGAACTAATTATTTGGGTGTAGCTTTGCCAAGACCCCCAAAAGACTAACCAGAACTTTACCTGAACATTATCAATCACTTCCCAATTTTAGGTACCCCAAATTTCAGAGCCATAAAGCAGCATTGGCTTACTGTTTATGTCAAAGATGTTTTTCCCTGTTTCGAAATTTAATTTTTGGTAAGAACCGAAAAGCCTTTTTGTTCGAGAAACAATCCGTTGAGCTTTACAAGCTCGATCTCCTAGCGTTCGTCTCCACCATAGACGCGATGAAAATGAAATGCCGAAGTAACTATAATAGGTTACTGTCTCTAAGATCTTATCCCCCCAATACCATCTCTCAAATCTTTTGAGATAACCTCCATTTCTAAAAACAACAATATCACTTTTCTCTGTATTTACACTTTCAAACCCCATATCCGGCAGAAATCATATAGATAACATAATATTGATTTTCTTTTGTAAACCTCTGACACTGTCGTCAAAAAGACTTAGGTCATCAGCGTACCGTACATTAAACATAAAATACCACCATAATCCTTGGGCAATACCTGTATAGCATGGCTTTTTGAATCTGAAAGGTGTTTTTTCAAATTGAGATACAAACAAAGAAAATAATATAGGATAAAACCTTACTAAAACTGAAACGAGTGACCTCATCTTTCTGCTAGGATTTTGTATCCTTCCCTGCTCGGGTTAGCCTTGACAGGCAGTATCGAAACAGCCCGCCTCCTAAATGATCTAAAACAGTGTTTAATAGGGGGTGTAACACGTCTACAATTAGGTATTTCATTCTAGTGCTTGTTGTCAGGGAATGAAGAAAGGAGTGTTAGTGACGTTTGCGGAAATTCGCCTTTGAAATGATTTACGCTGGGCGTTTTGTTCTAACAATCGAATCCCAAATCACGAAAAGCGAACGATTCAGAATATTTATATTTTCTGTATCCATGTAGACCTATTCAGAAATGATAGACAAACAAATGGGAACTATAGCCATGACAAGCTGCGAACGTTTCACAGCTTTCTCATCTTGATCAGCTGGTAGGTGGTGTGTTTTTGACTCACTTTTTTATTTCAGAATGTCTAGCATCTGGCAAACACCTTTCATAACTATGACATCCATTTTACTTAAATTATCCTCGCTGAAACGAAATGTTATATGCAAAAATAAGACGCGATCGTTTCAGAAACTGAAGATCGTTCAAGCCGAGCAGTAAATCAGACATTGTGTTCATGAACATCAAAAGGTGCAATCGATCTTGGTCTACCAAACCATGGCAGCCGCAGAAAAGAAACCCCAACTGACTAGGCCAAACTGTTACTGAAATACTGACACATTATTGACTGCTCAGTCCAACAACTGAACCTATCGTATTTCCTGTAAAAGTCGACATGATGAATCTAAAATAAAATATAGCACCCTTGTTTGTGAAGTAATGACTATTTTAAAAATGCGTGCGTTAGTGCACAGAGGGCCTTCACATAGGTCCAGCATCGAGTCAGACGACAACATATTAATATTAAGTATATATATGTAGCCTATAAACGTCTAGTGTTTCTTATTCTAACATTGCTGAGTAGACCTATCTTTTTAAAATGAGAAGACACTAATTATGTAGACTTTTCCTGATAGGCTACTGATCGCTCGCTCTGCAGGCAGGATACGGATGCTCTATAACACTAGTTGGCCTAACATAAAATCATAATTCGCAACATTAATTGATTTATATTCGGCTGGTAGGGGGAAGTTCAACACACACACACACACACACACACACACACACACACACACACTCACTCACTCTCTCTCTCTCTCTCTCTCTCTCTCTCTCTCTCTCTCTCACACACACACACACACACATTCACACACAAATACACACATACACCCATACGCACAAACACACACACACATGCACTCCTAAAAACACACATATTACACACATGCACAT
>NW_004797313.1:277871-279285 GCF_000002075.1 Aplysia californica | reverse complement strand
GAGAGAGAGAGCTGGAGAATACCCCATCAATTTGAGCTCCATGTCAAAATCCTCTTTGATACAGTTTTAAAGTTGTCAAAACTTCGTGAATAACGGTTGTTTCGAAGAAGAATACTTCAAAAGTGCTGGCCCATGTCGATATCGCAGTGTTGGGAACCGCCCACTGCCACGGGCCGATCTATAATCTCCTGTGAACGCTTATGCCCAAGGCCTGCCTAAAGTACAGTGCGTCTTTCACAAAAAAAGAAAGAAAAAGAAAATGAAATAGAAAAAAAGAAACAAGAAAAAAAGGACCCATAATAACTCGACTGTCTTTCTACCAATTTCACAATTTTTCGAAGAAATAAAATTCAACGAAAGAGACGACACATTGATTCGTGAAATAAAAGAGAATAGACAGGCGAGTTGGAAAAAAAAATCAAGTTTTAAAAAGTTCGACTCGAATCGAGTTAAAGTAAAAATTTCAGAATTTAATTTCAACCTCTCCTCCCCCATTCCCAATCATAATGTGCCTTTGTGTTTAAGCCTAAAACTGGCGTGGTCAGTAAACTTAGGGAAGGTGGAGGCTATTTATATGCTCCAGGTATTGATCAAAATTTATATCCAGACAAGCGCAAATACACTGCTTGAAATTTTTATTAGATCTAACCCTGTGGCATGTTTCTTGGTCAATTCTTTGGACCTCATGCTCGTAATTGAGTTTCAACTTGAGTGTTCAATTGTGTATGGGTTGTTTTTCTATACTGCGTCGTTTAAGAAACTCAAAAGGAAACATTGCACGTTGAATGTGTTCTCCTTTTTAAAGACACCGACGTCGGTTTTAAGTAAAGTTGTTCTTTGACGCACAAAGGCACATGATGGTAGACTTTTAAGAAGTGAAGCTTATCAATATTGCTTAACATTTTCTAAAACTCAATTCTCTTCGAATTTATGCTGGTTGATTTCCGTTAGAACTTTTAACACCACTGTGATGGTATTTTATGGTGCCAAGTTTTGTTGATGTTGATTTAAAAGAGAAATCGAGTCATTGCCCTCTATCGGTTATCCTTTTTTAAATTTTAGATTCCCTGTATGATTGTACACATTTGTATCCAGCGCTTCAGACAAACAGAGGCAGAGTCAAGCTTTTCTGTAAACGTTGCTCAAGATGACTGGGAGGGAGAATGGGGTTGTCTTAAGACCTATAACTGTACAATATATAATTAATTTGAACAAGAATTCTAGGACTGGAACCTGAACGATCGCTGGTTTAACTATATAGTTTTAGACAACATTACGTAGGCTACGTTTGTTAGGTGTGGTCTAATAATAGGTATTAAAATCTCTCGAATCAACATTTTTTTCCCAGAGACATTCGCCACTGTTCTAAAGAGAACGTTAAACAGTTAAAAATGCAACACTAAGACCGAACAGC
>NW_004797313.1:275809-277376 GCF_000002075.1 Aplysia californica | reverse complement strand
CACACACACATACGCTCAAACAGTTACAAACATTGCTTCCGACACAAGTTGCCCAAAATTTGTTTCAACTTAAAAAAAAATATCATCATTTGCTATATTTTTTGTTTAAATTGTAGACTTGATCTGATCTCTCAACCCGTGTAGGCTCCTTCACAAACTTGCGCCTACACTTTCAGGTCAGGGATCACGCATCCGAGGAAGTATATGCTTCCGTCAATCTAGAACTGGATTTGTTGACAGTTTTATGTTCATGGCTTTGTGCGCAGAAGGCGTGAGTTCGATTATCGGATAGATAAGCTATTCTATCAAATATTTTTATCGTTCTGAAAGAATGCGGTATCCTACTAACTTAAGATTGACCTTACCAAGCAGGGGTTGGGCAGCCCTTCCCAAAATGATCTATGTAGGTGTTGATTTTTTCTTTACGCCCCCATCGTTACAATTTAAACCATACAGGAGGCGAGCTTCGACCCTGCCTGTCAGGGCCAACCCGAGGTGAGAGGTATGATTACAATATCCCGGTAGAAAGACCGAGACACTCGATAGAATTCTCCCGATATGGGAATCGAAGTCTGGTCTCCTAACACTGGTGGCGAACACCTAAATGCTACACCACGGAAGCCAGTCTAAAATCTGGTCTACAAGAGAATGGTGTACACCGTGGATATGCGCTATACATGCAATTATTATAATTATAATTATCATTATTATTATTAGGATTATCATCATTATTATTATCATTATCATTATCACCATCATCAATGGTGTAGTTGGGAGGGTAAATTACTTATTTATGGCCACCTTTCAAAAACTTCCCTGAGGGTGTCATCCCAGGGTTGTACTTATGTATGTTATCCCCGTTCCTATAACATAACATAACATAACATAACATAACATAACATAACATAACATAACATAACATAACATAACATAACATAACATAACATAACATAACATAACATGCAACTGCATACGGTCATATGAGCGCGTGGCTCTCCTTAAATTACAAGATCTTTTAAGTTGGTGCATTTTTAGTTAATAGAAGTTTAAAAAAAAATAAAAAATAAAAGCCATTTCCATTTTCAAAAACAAGTGTCTTCTTTATGAATTTTCTGTAATAAAAATAATTTTGAATGAATAATATCTATCTGTTCCTTATTACAACATTCAGGTACAAATTTTGTGCGAGATATTCATTAAAAAGTTTTACAGTTTATTTTTTGATGGCCCAGTAGTTGTTTGAATAAGCTTTAAGTTGATACCAAATACAAGGTGATTTATAATTATATGTGAGGACAGCATGACAGGGAAACTTTATTCTGAGACAGACCTCGTAATACACACATTGTTATTGAAGGGATATTCAAAATTATTCTCGCACACCTGACAGTAGCTGGATATATACAGCGTAAGCATGATACAGCTAGGCCTGGAGTTTGACTAGACTTTGCCTAGTATACATAACAACACACACACTCGCATACCAGTGCGCACACAAATGCATACAAGCGGACACACACAAACATAAACATCACCCCCACCCTCCGCAACACACACTTACACCCCC
>NW_004797313.1:274238-275709 GCF_000002075.1 Aplysia californica | reverse complement strand
CCCCCCAACCTTTGCACCTAAATTGCTCAAGTACTATTTCCCTTCCTTCAGATCTTGACTTTCTTGAATAATATGCAGAAGAAATAGAAGAAAAAGAGAAAATTGGATATGCCAGCCCAGATTCTTTGACACGAGAGGCGAGAACCATACATCTGGGCCATATTTTTCCATAGTTATTCTAGTAGTTAAGGGTTCAAAAGGTAACTGCAAGGGAAATGTTATTGTATGCTTTTCGGGACGTATGGGTTAACTAGGTTGTATGGCAGGGTATGGTACTATGTTCTAGAGTCTAGAGCAAGAGCTCCTTTTCCTTTCAACTTTGTAGAGTTAAGGAAGAGGCAGGCACTCAACTTTATCACATGGTTCAAACTAAATGGATGGGACCGCCTTTAGTTCAGTTTGTTCGAATCCCCAATTCGACTTTCTCGAACCGGAATTGTTTCTGGAGTTTTCGAGGTTTCAAACCACTAAGCTCGATCCTTTTAGAGATGGTTGGTACTTTCGGAAAGTCCGGCATCTTAAATAACTATGTATTTTCATATGATCTTTAAATCTATATCGCACCATACTTTTAGCTTTGTAGTGTTGTTTAGTATAACAGACCTATGAACTGAAAGCCAACCTCATGCATAATCAGAGGCAAATGGGGGATGCATTTTAAATCTTTTCATAAAACGTACGCTCAATGTTGTTTCTTGAGGGATTTGCGTCGAAGAAATGCAAACTGAAGTCCATTGTGATACCGATTAAGATAATGGGCTCCGAATTCATTAAAAAATATAACATGAAATTGGTAAGATGGCCCCTTACAGCTATAAAAAGATGTTTTGGTTATTGTTTTTACTAATTTCTACAACAGGCGATGTCCTGATCGTAGAAGGAATAGGACCATTGTTTATTTTTATAATAAAAGCAAGTCAAGTTTGATGACTTTATTTGTTTTATAGTCATGTAGTCCTTCGCCTTGTCAGCCAGCGGTGTTCCCCCAAGTTAATTAAGGCAGTGGACATTCACGAAAACTGGACGTCAACAATGCTCATAATTAACGGTTTAAACAATTGTATCGAATATAACGTAGGAGAAAACATGATAATTGAGTTACATAATACAATGCTGATTCACTGCTCACGTAATTGTTTTAAATGAAGAAAAAAGAAACACGTAATCACTGGCGCGAGCCCAGCAAAACTTGATTCAGATTATGTCTCCGAATCAAAGAAATTAGAATGGATTTGAAACACCTGTTGAATATCTTTCACACAACATTAAAAAAATATGAATGGGATTTGTAGCAATGATTGTTGCACTGCCACCTACACACAGACACACACACACACACACACACACACACACACACACATACACACACACACACACACACACATACACACCCACCCACCCACACATACACACCCACACCCACCCACACAGACACACACACTCACAAAAACACACACACACACACACATGC